>NC_041386.1:701547472-701572754 GCF_002162155.2 Triticum dicoccoides | reverse complement strand
ACAGATATGCTAGTGTCACTGATAAAAATGGGCAGGGAAGCCATCTAGCCCTGGCGCTTTGGTTGGGAACATTTGGAAGAGAGCCACTTTAACCTCTTCATTAGTATCTGGAGCACATAGGGCGGCGTTCATCTTAGGCGTAACCTTATGTGGGACATGGTTTAAAACAGCTTCCGTGTGTTCTGTATCCCCTCTGAAGAATACAACGTTTGATAGAAATCATTAGCCATTGCATTCAACTCTGCTGGGTCATCAACAATTACTCCCAAGGAATTTTGGAAGGCCTTAATCATTTTTTTCTTCCTGCGAAGACTAGCTCGGAGATGAAAAAATTTAGTGTTCCTGTCTCCCGTAGAAAGCCACTCTATTCGTGCTCTTTGGCGCCACATAATCTCCTCCCGGTGATACATCTCCATCAAACGTTCATTGATCTTGAGCTCGGCATGAGAGGGTGCTATCCTCGCTGGGTCGTTTTTGAACTCTTCCAAGGCCTGCTTCAGAGCCTTTATTTCCTTGCGTACAAACCCGAATGTATCTCTACTCCACTTGGCCAGCCCCTTAGAAATGTTGCTGAGATTCTGCTTCATTTCTTCCAGTGATGTACCCGGTGGCCCAGAGTCCCAGCCGCTTACAACAGAAAAAAATCATAAAAATTCTATGAAGAGAAAAAAATCATAAAAAATTGAAATATTCGATCTTTGCATATATATGAACATACAAACATGCATATTCAACAATAATATTTCCAAAAAAATCTATTAACATAAAAAAAATCTAACACAATTTGAAAAAATATCTATGAACTACACATCTAAATTACTACACATCTAACAAAAAAATCTATGAACTACAAAAAAATCTAACAAAATCTAACTCAATTAACTACACATCTAAATTATACTACACATCTAAATTAACTATTACATCAAATTAAATTAGTAAGAAAATTTCTCACGGGATGGCGCCGGCGTGAGGGGCGCGGCGAGGGCGACGGGCAGGGGATGGCGACGGCGACGGTGCGTGAGGGGCGGTGCGGCGACGGTCGACGGTGAGGTGCAGCGCGGGGCACGGGGCGTGGGGCGGGGCGGCAATGGCGTCGGGGCGCCACAGGACGTCGTCGGGGCGGAGCGGGACGGCGCGGGACGGTGCGGGGCGACGATAACTACCGTGAGGCGGAGACGGGCAGCCTGGCGGCGTCGGGGGGGAAGAACGAACTGAACCAAATTTTCACAAGTGATGCTTATATAGGCAGAGCATTGGTCCCAGTTGGCGGCACAAACCGGGACAAATGCCACCCTTTAGTCCCGGTTGTGCCACCAACCGGGACCAAAGGCCTCTTTTCAGCAGCCCAAAGGGCGAGAAGCAGAGGCCATTGGTCCCGGTTGGTGCCACCAACCGGGACTAAAGGCCTTGTGCTGCCCGCGTCGCGGCACGAAAGTTTACTCCCACCTTGTTAGCTGAGGGAGCTCGAGAGTGGTTTATAAGCCCCAGTCCCGCTGCCCTCTCGAGCTCCTCTCAAATGCAGGCTTACGGGCCTAAACGCACTATATGTGCCTGTGGGCCTATTGGGCCTATTGCGGGCCTGAATCCTGGCCCATTGTTGGGTTTCAAGTTGTATTCAGGCCGTGGTGGCCCTTTAGGTGGCACTTTTTTTATTTTTTTTGTTTTATTTTTTGCTTTGAATTATTTATTTTCTTTTGATTTTTTCTTTATTTTTTTATTCTTTTTTTGTTTAGCTCAGAATAATTATAATCTTTCTGTTGCTCCATTAGTTTCCATATTTGAATAATTATAATCTTTATGCAACTAAAAATATATTTGGAGTGATTCTTTTTCCTGCTATTTAATATTACTGCATTTTATCATTATATTGAAAAACAAATTTTGTTATTTTAGTTTCTATCAAAAAAACATCTTTATGACAATTCTTTTTTCTACTAAAGTTTCTAACAAAAAATTCTTTATGATAATTATTTCTGCTTTTCATGTTTTGAACAGAAAATACTTTGATAATTTTAGTTGCATAAATTTTATATAATTTTAGTTTAAAAAATACTAGAGGTTTATAAAAGCTTTTTAGTTGATTCCTTTTGCTATTAGAGTTTAAAAAAAGCATTTACTGGTTTTTTTGAGCTATAAGACCTTGAAATTGAAAATCATTTCAAATGAACTCTGAAAAGGTTGGAAGTTGCATGGTTACATCATTTCATCCACATAGCATGTGCAAGAAAGTTGAGAGGGTTACGGCAAAAACTGGATGCACTTCATGTACAAAACAGACAATCTCTTTCGAAGTATCAGGATTTCATACGGAAACTTGTCTGTTACAAAAGGCATTTCAAATGAACTACGAAAAGTTGAAAGTTGGCATGGTATCATCATAATATTTTTGAAGAAAGTCTTTACTTTTTCTTCACTTGTGTCCTTAACTTATTGCGCCGTAACCATGGATAATCTTCATCATTTATCAGGATGCTTGGGTCAGTCTTGACTTTAAAGGGAGGAATTTCATGAAACTTTTCATAATCTTTGGACATGTCTGTCTTGCCCTCCACTCCCACGATGTCCCTTTTTCCTGAAAGAACTATGTGGCGCTTTGTCTCATCGTATGATGTATTCGCTTCCTTATTTTTTCTTTTTCACGGTTTGGTAGACATGTCCTTCACATAGATAACCTGTGCCACATCATTGGCTAGGACGAACGGTTCGTTAGTGTATCCAAAATTGTTCAGATCCACTATTGTCATTCCGTACTATTGGTCTACCTGTACCCCGCCTCCTGACAGATTGACCCAGTTACATTTAAACAAAGGGAACTTAAAATCTACTCCGTAGTCAAGTTTCCAAATGTCCACTATGTAACCATAATATGTGCCCTTTCTCCTCTCGGTTGCTGCATCAAAGCGGACACCGCTGTTTTGGTTGGTGCTCTTTTGATCTTGGGTGATCGTGTAAAATGTATTCCCATTTATCTCGTATCCTTAGTAAGTCAATACACTCGAAGATGGTCCCCTGGACAACGAGTACAGCTCAGCACAAACAGTGTTCTCACCTCTGAGACGTGTTTCCAACCAACTGCTGAAAGTCCTGATGTGTTCACTTGTAATCCAGTCGTCGCACCGCTCCGGGTGTTTGGAGCGCAGACTGTTTTTGTGTTCATCGACATACGGGGTCACCAAGGTAGAGTTCATTAGTACTGTGTAGTGTGCTTGAGACCAAGAATATCCGTCCCTGCATATTATTGAGTCCCCTCCAAGCATGCCTTTTCGAGTCATTCTCCCCTCATACCGCGATTCAGGGAGACCTATCTTCTTAAGGCCAGGAATGAAGTCAACACAAAATGCAATGACATCCTCTGTTTGATGGTCCATGGAGATGCTTCCTTCTGGCCTAGCGCGGTTACGGACATATTTCTTTAGGACTCCCATGAACCTCTCAAAGGGGTACATATTGTGTAGAAATACGGGGCCCATAATGACAATCTCGTCAACTAGATGAACTACGACGTGCGTCATGATATTGAAGAAGGATGGTGGGAACACCAGCTCGAAACTGACAAGACATTGCACCACATCACTCATTAGCCTTGGTATGATTTCTGGATCGATCACCTTCTGAGAGATTGATTGAGGAATGCACATAGCTTCAAAATGGCTAATCATACGTTTTCCAGTAGAAGCCCCCTTAATGCAACCGGAAGCAGTTGCGTCACAATCACGTGGCAGTCATGAGACTTTAGGTTCTAAAACTTTTTCTCTGCCATATTTATTATTCCCTTTATATTTGACAAGAAGCCAGTCGGGACATTCATACTAAGTAGGCATTCAAAGAAGATTTCCTTCTTTTCTTTGGTAAGAGCGTAGCTGGCAGGACCTTCATACTGTTTTGGAGGCATGCCATCTTTTTCGTGCAAACGTTGCAGGTCCTTCCGTGCCTCAGCTGTATCTTTAGTCTTCCCATACACGACTAAGAAGCCTAGCAGGTTCACGCAAAGGTTCTTCGTCACATGCATCATGTCGATCGAAGAGCGGACCTCTAGGTCTTTCCAGTAGGGTAGGTCCCAAAATATAGATTTCTTCTTCCACATGGGTGCGTGTTCGTCAGCGTCACTCGGAACAGCTAGTCCGCCGGGACCCTTTCCAAAGATTACGTGTAAATCATTGACCATAGGAAGTACGTAATCACCGGTACACATGGCGGGCTTCTTCCGGTGATCTGTCTCGCCTTTGAAATGCTTGCCTTTCTTTCGACATTGATGGTTGGTCGGAAGAAATTGACGATGGCACAGGTACACATTCTTCCTGCAGCTTGCCAGCTATATACTTTCGGTGTCAGCTAAACAGTGCATGCATGCATGGTATCCCTTGTTTGTCTGTCCTGAAAGTTTACTGAGAGCGGGCCAACATTGATGGTTACAAACAGCAACGCGTGCAAGTTAAATTCCTCCTGTCTGTGCTCATCCCACACATGTACACCGTTTCCATTATACAGTTGTAAAAGTTCTTCAACTAATGGCCTTAGGTACACATCAATGTCGTTGCCGGGTTGCTTAGGGCCTTGGATGAGAACTGACATCATAATGAACTTCCGCTTCATGCACATCCAAGGAGGAAGGTTATACATACATAGAGTCACGGGCCAGGTGTTGTGATTGCTGCTCTGCTCCCCGAAAGGATTAATGCCATCCGTGCTTAAACCAAACCATACGTTCCTTGGGTCATGTGCAAACTCAGCCCAGTACTCTCTCTCGATTTTTCTCCACTTCGACCCGTCAGCGGGTGCTCTCAACTTCCAGTCTTTCTTAAGGTCCTCATTGTGCCATCGCATCAACTTGGCATGCTCTTTGTTTCTGAACAGTCATTTCAACCGTGATATTATAGGAGCATACCACATCACCTTCGCAGGAACTCTCTTCCTGCGGGGCTCGCCGTCAACATCACCAGGGTCATCTCGTCTGGTCTTATACCGCAATGCACCGCATATCGGGAATGCGTTCAAATCCTCGTACGCACCGCGATAGAGGATGCAGTCATTAGGACATGCATGTATCTTCTGCACCTCCAATCCTAGAGGGCATACGACCTTCTTTGTTGCATACGTACTGTCGGGCAATTCATTATCCTTTGGAAGCTTCCTCTTCAATATTTTCAGTAGCTTCTCAAATCCTTTGTCAGGCACAACATTCTCTGCCTTCCACTGCAACAATTCCAGTACGGTACCCAGCTTTGTGTTGCCATCTTCGCAATTGGGGTACAATCCTTTTTTGTGATCCTCTAACATGCGATCGAACTTCAGCTTCTCCTTTTGACTTTCGTGTTGCATCCTTGCATCGATAATGACCCGGCAAAGATCATCATCGGGCACATTGTATGGTTCCTCTTGATCTTCAGCAGCTTCCCCCGTTGCAGCATCACCGGGCACATCGTCTGGTTCCTCTTGATCTTCAGCAGCTCCCCCCGTTGCAGCATCACCGTATTCAGGGGGCACATAGTTTTCATCGTCCTCTTCTTCTTCGCCGTCTTCCATCATAACTCCTATTTCTCCATGCCTCGTCCAAACATCATAGTGTGGCATGAAAACCTTGTAAAGCAGGTGGGTGTGAAGGATTTTCTGGTTAGAGTAAGACTTTGTATTGCCACATTTAGTGCATGGACAACACATAAAACCATTCTACTTGTTTGCCTCAGCCAATTTGAGAAAATTATGCACGCCCTTAATGTACTCGGAGGTGTGTCTGTCACCATACATCCATTGCCGGTTCATCTGCGTGCATTATAGATAATTATGTGTGTCAAAAGTAAGAAAATCAGACAAATATCTACCTAAAGTAAGAAAACCAGACAAGTATTAGAAAGAAGATAAGAACAAGAGGCTCACCACAGTGGTGCCGGTGACGAGATCGGCGTGGGCGATCAACGACGGTGAAAACGGGGACGGGGTGTGACGGACAGCTAAATCTAGACAAATCTCGAAAAAAATGGAGCTCCGATGTCGAGCTTCGAGAGGAGAAAGCTTAACTAGTGTGGCTCGGGCATTTCATCGAACACCTCATGTGCATAGGAGGTGAACTAGAGCACCCAAATGCCCTCTCCTCGCCGGATTGAAAAAACAGAGCACTGGAGTGCTCTGCCGCGGCGGTGGGTATATATAGGCAAGTTATTTGTCCCGGTTCATGGCATGAACCGGGACTAAAGCACCACCTTCTATCCCGGTTCAAGCCACGAACCGGGACCAATGGTTGTGGGCCAGGAGCGAGGACCATTGGTCCCGGTCCGTGGCTTGGACCGGGAGAAATGGTTCCACACGAACCGAGGCCAATGCCCACGAGGCCCCGGCCGGCCCCTGGGCTCACGAACCGGGTCTAATACCCCCCATGGGTCCCGGTTCTTGAAGAACCGGGACTAATGGGCTAGCCAGGCCCGAACGGTAGCCCTGTTTTCTACTAGTGTTAGGTCATGAAACAAACATGTATTGGATGGATAAAGGCAATGTGCATGATTCATAAACATAGGTCAAGCAAAATCTATCAATTCCTTGAGATTACAACCATGTCTACACAAGTCTTGCATGGTTTGTTCTTCCATTGCAGCGCACGGGCATATTTCCTAGTATAATATAAGGGAAGGCCTCTGCCTCAACTATACAAGACTAGGAGGTGGGCCACAACTCCAATACACGTGCAATACAAAATATATACTCAACAAGCGGGAAGAGCAGTCCACGGGAGATTTATAGCTGGCACCTGCCCAACCTCCTACTCTGGCGCGCCTGACCCGCCAACTCACGCGTATGACTCGGCTGACCCACAATGGAGCCATGCATGCACGTCCAGCACACAACTAACTACGACCATGCTAAGGACGGTGCCACCAATGGACTGCGACTCGAACTCGAGCACGAAGGCGGCAGGCACCAGCGTCCGGTCTAGTCCTAGACACATACGCACACACGTACTCTCGGCACACCCGCCACGGCCACAGATAGGGACTCGACCTCACACTACAACGTGGTTTATTCCTAACATACTCCCCCTAAACCACGACTTGGCTTGCCGTCGCCGGAGTTGTTGCAGCTCCCCTCATCATCGTCGCCACGGTCGGAGCTAGACCTCCTCCTCCACGTCACCAAGACAGCCACAATGCCGCGCACCTCCACAGACTGACACACATCCCAGAGCTTCACCGCGCACCCGCGGGCACGCCTCTGGCAAGGGGAACGATGCCCAGGACGACCAAGTTCTATATACCAATTGTTGGGACAAACCCTAGACGATCTCTCTCTGTCTCGCATGAATGGTGATAGAAGAAGAAGCACTGAACACAAAGGGGACTCGATCTTTGTCGCGACATAGGCCTTGCCGCCAAAGGGCTTTCCTTGTTTCTCTAGCACAAACCGAGCACGCACCAACAAACAATATGCAGTCCACGGGAGATAGCTGGGCAGGTGCAGGCACCGGACTGCCCAACCTCCTACATGACGTGGAGGCCCGACTCATAGAGGGAGAGGTCAGGTGCAAGGAAGGAACCAGGTGTACCGAAGGGTGAACATGGATGGGCAGAGTGGAGTAGGGGGGTCAGGTAATATGCCCCTTATGCTTGTTGATCAGGAGACATTAATCAAGAAGAGAACAAATGATGAGGACTTATCGAGCGAGTCATAGTCAGACAACAGAGATTCAAAGAAGATGAGAGCAGAGGGGGAAATAGCTTGTCAAAGGAGGTGGCTGCTGTTGGACAGCCCCGCCAGGATCAATGAATTTCTTTGTGTGGAACTGTCGCGGGCTTGGGAACCCAGAGACAGTTCGAGAACTCCACCATCTGGTGAGAGTGCAAGCACCCGCCTTGGTCTTTATCTCTGAAACAAAGATCGAGGGTTCTAGAGTGACAGATTTAACAAACCGTTTGGGTTTTGCTGGGTGTGTGCCCGTAAGCAGTTCTGGCTTAAGTGGCGGATTGGCCTTATTTTGGTCGCATGAAGTGGATGTAACTTTGAACAACTATTCAGATCAGCATATTAATAAAGGTAGAGAATGTGGGGTTGGATTGCAAGACATGGCGTTTTACTGGATTCTATGCTAAAGCCCGTCGAAGTGAGAGATCCCAAAGTTGGGAACGGTTGAGGCAGTTGAATGCGCAAAGCTCTTTGCCGTGGCTCTGTGGTGGAGACTTCAATGAGATCACTGATAATAGTGAGTATTTCGGGTCACATGATAGAGCAGAGTGAACGATGGTAGGCTTCCGCGAGGTGATAGCGGATTGTGAATTCCATGACTTGGGTTTCACAGGTATTCCTTACACGTGGGACAATAGACAAGATGATGATGCTAATGTGAAAGTAAGACTGGATCGGTTTCTTGTTAACCCGGCATTTTTGAGCTTGTACGAAGCAACCAGAGTTAGGCATGTGCCGTCCCCAAGATCAGACCATTGCTTAGTTACAGCCCGCATTAAGAAATTAGATGCGGATGACGGGGTGGGACCGCGTCGGTTTATGTACGAGGACGCGTGGCATCGGGAAGAATCTTACGTATCCGCAGTGGAGAGTGGCTGGATGCATGGGACGGGGAACTTTTCCCTCGGGGATCTCCAAAGAAATCTGGTACACATGCAAGGACACCTCACTGACTGGAAAGCAAAGAAGTTTGTCAACATCAGAAGGAAACTGAAGAAGCTGTGAAAGGAATTTGAGAGGGAGAAGAGTAATTCCCTGTACAGGGGATCATCTCAGCGGGAGAAGGATCTTGCCAGGCAGCTGAATGAGCTTTTACTGAGAGAGGAAATAATGGCGAAGCAAAGATCCCGGGTCAACTGGCTGCGTGCGGGAGATCGGAATACTGAGTTCTTTCATGCGCAGTCTACTGCTAGACGTGCGCGCAATAGGATCTCGGCGCTGGTGGACTCCAGTGGACATGTCTGTGAAAGCAAGGAGGCCATCCATGTAGAGGTCCAGAATTTCTATACCAATCTCTATACTTCCCAGGAAGAATTGGTTATAGACGAGGTGCTGCATCATTTACCGGCTAAGGTAACTGAGCAGATGAACGAGCGGCTGACGAGGCCGTTCAAAGCGGAATAAGTGAAGGCAGCGCTATTTGGAATGGCGCCTCCGAAGGCTCCGGGAGAGGATGGTTTCAATGGAGGTTTCTACCAACAGCATTGGCACCTGATCAGGGAGGATGTGACTGTTGCAGTCCTCAATTTCCTGGATGGGGGACAAATGCCGGAGTCGGTAAACAGGACTGTGATTGTTCTAATACCAAAGGTTAAAAATCCTCAAAACATTACTCAATGCAGACCCATCTCCTTGTGTAATGTTATTTATAAGATGTGTTCGAAAGTTTTGGCTAACTGTCTTCATGAGATTTTAGATGAAATCATCTCTGAAGAGCAAAGTGCCTTTGTGCCAGGACGGCTCATAACTGATAATATCCTGACTGCATATGAGTGTGTCCACGCAATGAAGAGGAAGAAAGGGAAGCAGGGATGGTGTGCAGTTAAGATCGATATGATGAAAGCATATGATCGAGTCGAGTGGGACTATCTACAAGGCATCATGGTCCAACTCGGTTTCTCTGAGGATTGGATTTCTTTGGTGATGAAATGTGTCAATTCTGTATCCTTCCAGGTCAAAGTTAATGGGGAGCTCCTACCTCCTTTCCACCCGTCGAGAGGCCTGCGACAAGGTTACCCAGTGTCCCCTTACCTGTTGCTGCTTTGCGGGGAGGGCCTATCATGTATGTTGAAAAACTATGACGGGGGATGGATTGACAGAGGCATTAGAGCAGGAATGAGGTCCCCGTGGATTTCACACCTGCTATTTGCGGATGATTGCTTGGTATTCATGAAGGCAGATAGCAGAAGTGTAGTACGTCTCAACGAGATTTTGACTGCCTATAGCCTTGGCTCAGGCCAAAGTGCTAATAAACACAAAAGTTCAGTTTTCTTCAGCCCAAAGAGGGGTTAAGAATGTAGTGCAGATTCAGAGAGAGGCCCTCTCGGAGAAATATTTGGGCTTGCCAACCGCAGCAGGAAGGATAACAGATCAGAATTTTGAGCATATTGTTGAGGCGGCAAGGTCAAGGGTTCAAGGATGGGATTTCCGGAAAGCATCGAGTGCCGGGAAAGAGGTGCATATCAAACAGTGGTCCAAGCACTACCGGCCTTCTCTATGAGTTGTTTCAAACTCACTAAAGGCTTGTGCAGTAGAATTATGACAATAATTTTGGGCAGGATCTCTAGACAAGAAAGGTATGCATTGGCAAGCATGGCCGAAGATAGCAATCCCGAAGTCTAAGGGGGGGCTAGGTTTCCGTGACCTGGAGCTCTTTAATGACGCAGTGTTAGCCAAGCAAGCTTGGTGACTGCTGGTAGACCCAGAAAGTTTATGTGCAACGGTCTTGCGAGGCCGCTACTACCCAGATGGGAACTTCCTTCAGGCTGGGTGTCCGGCCAGTTCATCTCGCACTTGGCAGGTGATTTTACAAGGACGTGAGGTCCTCAAACAAGGACTGATCCGCCGGGTGGGGAACGGACAAACAACTGAGATCTGGCATGATCAATGGATAGATGGAACGACCTCAATGAAGCCGATCTGCAGGTTGTCTAATGAACCTGTGCAGCTAGTTTCTGACTTGTTGCACGAGGAGAAAGGGCAGTGGAACACGGAGCTGCTACAGAAACTATTTTTGAGGTCGGACGTCGGCGCGATTTTGAACTTGCCGAGAACGAGGACAAACGAAGATGATTTTTGGGCTCGGGCTTGGGAGCGATCTGGCGTCTTCTCTGTCAGATCGGCTTACCGAGTGCTAAAACAGAGACAGGACGAAGGCCACAGCTTGGCGGGCAGTTCATCAGGAGAGGAAGAAAGTTGGAAACATCTATGGAAGCTGAATGTTCAACCCAAATTTCGAATCTTCTGGTTGAGGGTGATGAAAGGGTTCCTACCTGCAAAGGCGGAGCTCGCAAGGAGACATATTGGCGAGGATGTGATTTGTGCAGTGTGTGAACATGAGGATGAGACATTGTTTCATTCTTTGGTTACCTGTACACATGCACAAGTGTTCTGGGCAGAGGCACTCAGATTTTTTGGCTGTAACCTCCCTACGATGCTACATCTGACTTGGACAAGGGATCTCCTCGACCCCAGCTTCATCGCAAAGGAGGATGCAGCCGTTGTAATCTCGGTGATGTGGGCAATATGGAGCGACCGCAACAAGTACACTCATGGGGAGCGGCAGTACCAGCCGATCAAGTCTATGGAGCTAATACAGGAGCACCTGAGAGCTCTGAATATACCAGCCAACGACAAGGTCGTACAGCGGCAGAAAGAAAGGTGGAAGGCCCCGGCAAAAGGTGTGCTGAAGCAAAATGTGGATGCTGCAACTGATGCTATGGTACGCAGAGCTGGGACGGCGGTAGTGGCAAGAAATCACAAAGGAGAGTTTCAGGTAGGGAGATATGTCTCATATGAGGGGCTCACTGATCCATATGTGTGCGAAGCAATGGGGTGCAGAGATGCTATGCTGCTAGCTATGGACAGAGGATGGTCTAGGGTGGAGATCATATCAGATTGCAAACCAGTAGTAGATGACTGAAACGCCGGGATACACTGTTCGGTGAGTGGCCCTGTCTTCAGAGAGATGTCCTCATATCTCTCGCTTTTCCAGGGGCAGAGATTCAGCACAATGGAAGAGAAGCCAAGGAAGCAGCTCATGTTTTGGCTAGGCATGGTGTTACTACTGAGAGGAGCAGTATGACCTTTTTTACTACCCCTGTATTCCTAAGTGCAGTTTTGCACTCGGATTATGTACGGTCTATGAATGAATAAAATCGCCTAAGTGCCGTATTTCAAAAAAAAAACCTCCTACATGACTTGCATGATCCGCCAAATCACCCGTATGACTCGGCAGCTGGCACCCAACGAAGCCCTGGATGCACGTCCCGTCCAGCACACAACTAACTACGACCACGCTACGGACGCCAAAGCCAATGACTGCGACTCGAACTCGAGCACGGACGTGGCCACGCACCAACGTCCGGTCTAGACCTACACACACGCACGCACATACTCACGGCACACCCGCCACGGACACGAACACGAATACGGACTCGACCTAGACGCGCACGCTAGTGGACACCGCCGCGTGGTTTATATCTAACTCTATACTTTTTCTTTGACGTGGAACACCATGCATTCCATTAGCTAGTGGGCTAAACCAAATCGACGGCCACATCGCCCATTACATCAGAGGACAAGCCAGTGAGCCAACCACGGTAGCTTCCTGGTTCTAGCCTCACACCATGACCAGCAAGCAAGTGTGCCGGCACATTACACTCACGGGGATAAAAAACAACCTTGTACTCAATAAAACCCATATGAAGCAGGAACTTTGTCTCTCGGAATAGGGTCCCCAGTCTTGCACGATCCGCATAAGTTGAGCCGATAGCTTGACTTAGGGTCAGGTAGTCTGTACTGAATATAACTCGTCCCATTCCAAAATCCTCCGTCGAATGTAATGCTTTTAAAAGGGCCATTGTTTCCACCTGCAGAGGTTCAGAAATATTGGTTAGCATGCCTGCTGCAGCAAACAAGACATCACCGGACGCATCCAGAGCAATACATCCCCACCCTCCCATTCTACTATCGCTAATAAAAGTTGCATCCGTTATGATCATCACCCAATCAGCAGAAGGGACATTTTATTTTTATAGAAAACCCCCTAATGTTTTTGACAATCAAATGTTTAAAAAAATCCTCGTAGCTTTTAAACCGTAACTTCAAATTTAACATGTTATACATGAAGTTTGATTAAAATAATATGTAGAATCTGAATATGATGTAATTTTACCTGTTAACAATTTCAAAAAAATACTTTCTAGGCTACAATGTTAATCAACAATGCATTATCCATCTTTTTTCATACCGGTACTAATTCAGATTGGGGATGAACACCTCAGCAAAATCAGGATCGGACATGAAATTAAAGATAAATTTGCTAGAGACACCCAAAAAATAAGGGCATGCATGACAAAAAAAAAGACAAGTTTGATATGATAAAAATAGTGATGAAACAGGGACCAATACCTATGACATGTATGGCAAGAAATAATGATAAAATAGGGGCGCAAATACATGCGTCCACAAGAGACCATACAAAAATGTTCTTTTCCAGATAAAAAACTCTTTTATGATTAAAAAATCCTATATCTTTTTAACAACCCTTTAACAACTCTTCATGTATTTAAGAAATATGCATGTGAAAAACAGTGTTCAAGAGTTACCCTAGGTTGTTGATTCTTAAACTGAAAACTGCCATTGATGCACACATGCCTCCGTAGTGTGCTAATATGTCTTCGTTTGTTTTGTCGTTTTTCTTTACTCACCCATAACAACACCCCATTCCGAGCATGACATGAATAAATACATATCACTTGCCCGTTCCTTTGTACGAATTAAATCTACATGTAAGCCATGTTGAAATAGAACACCTGTAGAATCTTAAACTGCGCTTTTATAGGTTAAAAGCATCTTTTTTGGGCCGTAGCTACAAATTCTCATATTATAGACCTTTTTTTATAAATAAAGCATGTGTGGTATTTTTTCTCTCCCGTTACAACGCACGTGCATTTTGCTAGTTCCTAAAAAATATGTAATGATTTGACTTACCTGACCGCTGCTTGACGTACTATGTTGCATGTAAATGCATCACACCTTTATACCTCCAAGGAGCAGCCATGTCAATTGTTATTGCTTCTTTTTGTATCCATTGCAGTTTTGATTGTCCAGGAAGTAGAGAAAAGATATGCGTCTCTGATCTTAGTTAGCACACACTAAAGGCCAACAACATGTACGTTTCATACTAGTCCATAGCTTTACGTTTGTGAGCTTCTGCACTGCCATGGACGCATTGTCATCGCCTAGAGGCTCTCCTCAACATTAGCCTCTTTCAACAATGACCAAGTCAAGCAGCGCTCCAGTGGCATGGCGTCCACCGGCATGGCCTCCAAGACGGCAACCTTATCCCGGATGTAGAGATCTCGGCCTCTCGGGGCGTCGGCCTGCTGTTGGGCCTTTTAACATGAAATCAGATCAGCTTTCTTAATTAGAAAACCGAAGCCAAACCAATTGAGCTTGTGGAACGACGAAATCACTAGTTAAGGTGTACTCGTTGTAAAGATCACCCCAACTCCCAGGTATCGACAAGTGGCGCGTTGCATGTGCGCCACTTGTCGCAACCTGGAAGTTTTCCCTTTTTTCGTAAATTCGTTTATTCAAAACGTTTTATCTCTTTAACCGTGTGTCCAAATCTTGAACCGTTTTCACTGTTGGATTACTCGCGTCTAGATATTCCAAACTAGATCCCATGTTGACATGTTTTAATAAACTTTTGTTCATGAAAAAAACCGGACGAAAAAATTAAAAGGGAAGCACGGATTTTTTTCATTTCCGAAAGAGGCACGTCGTGCCTCTCGTAGAAGAAAAATTGTGCCTCTCGCGGAAGTAAAAAAAAAAGAGGCACGCCATGCCTCTCGCGAAAACACAACCATGCCTCTAGCGGGAGCAAAACCGTGCCGCTCGTGAAAGAAGAAAACCGAAAAAATGTTTTTTTCTGTTTCCAAGAGGCACGGCCGTACCTCTCGCGAAAGAAAAAAAAATAGAAACATGTTTTTCCGTTTTCAAGAGGCACGACTGTAACTCTTGCGAAAGCACAACCATGCCTCTCTCAGAAGCAAAACTGTGCCTTTCGCGAAAGGAAAAAAACAGAAAACAAGTTTTTTTTCCTTATCCAAGAGGCACGGCCATGACTCTCGCAAAACTAAACCGTGCTCTCGCGAAAGGAAAAAACGTGTTTCTTCGCGATTTTTTATATATATTTTTTTAAAGTTTAGGAAGACCGGTGAAAAACCGAATAGTCGAAAAAAAGAAAAAAAACATTTAAAAAGCGGAAAACACGTGCGCCAAAATAGAAAAACAAGATCCGGAGGGAGAGTCTAGAACGCGACACGTGGCGGGCAGCTGATAGCGCGCCAAGCGGCGCTGATCGTTGCGAGGCTCCCGAAAAAGTGCTCGTTAATTAGTTGCTATCGCGGAGCGATGTATGAAGTGCGGACGTAGGACGAAGCAAAAAAAAAGACCTACACAGGGCATTTCCTAACGGGCGCCTTAAGCGCCGGTTTCTTCGGTTGCCGCAAACGGGCGCATACCCCGCGCCGCACTGGGCCGGCCCGTTTCATTCTTTTTCTTTCTCTTAAAAAAGAGAAGAAAAAATCTTATTGCGAATGTGAGGTCTTGAACTCGCGACATCGCAGTTGAAACAGTAGCACACTAACCAAACGACCACCATATAGATTGTGTCCATGTACTTATTTTCATTCTTTTATTTACGTAGGCCGCGAGAGCCCACCAAACCAGATTTCACTGCTCGCTGATTTCCGGGCGTTTTTACTTTATTTATTTCTGGTTCCTTTTTTATTTTTCTTTTCTCATTTTCCTTTTTATATTTTCTGTAAAATGCGAATTTTTAAAAATTCGTGAAGTTTTTAAAATTGAAGGAACTTTTATCAAATCGATGAACTATTTATAAAATTCGATGAAAATTTTAAAATTCCATGACCTTTTTAAAATTTGAACAATTATTGTGAACATGACCAAAAATTTATATACGACGAGCGATTTTCAAATATACACTAAACATTTTTTTCGGCGTACGATGAACAATTTTTAACTACACAGTGAACATTTTCGTGATATACATTGAAATAATTTAAAAAATATTATACATTTTTATATATAAGATGAACAAATTTTATACATTGAACATTTTTGTAATATAATCTGAACAATTTTTAACTACACATTGAACAATTTTGTGATATGCGCTGAAAAACTATTTAAATACCCATTGAACATTTTTTGATGTACACTGAACTTTCCTTACTGACCTTTTTAAAATTTCATGAGCTTTCAAATCCGTGAACTTTTTCCTGAAATGAGTGAACATTTTTGAATACATAAATCATTTTTTAAAACAAATTCGTGAAACTTCTTTTTTTTGTTCGTTGGCTTTTTTTTGGAACAACGCAGCTTCAGTTACATATTAACAGTTGCACGGTAAAGTCAGCATGTCGAAGGCAGTAGCTCCACTGGTTATCGTGCGCGTGCGGCATGTCGTCGGTGCGATTTCGAATCCTCGCTGCTGCCCGCATCAACATTTTTAGTGTTTTTTATGCAGTGTATTTTAAGTTGGCGCTTCGTGATACTGGGCCGGCCCACGAGCGCGGTGCAGTGGTCGTCTGGGCTTTGTCCCACATCGCGCTACACTGGCTGGGCTTCTATGGGCTGGTTCGATGCCGTGCGCTCGCTGGCTAGGCTTCTTTGGGCCGGTAAAAAATTCAAGAGATCAATCGTTGGGTCAAGAAGAGATCGAACGGCCCACGAGCGCGGTGCAGTGGTCGTCTGGGCTTTGTCTCACATCGCGCTACACTGGCTGGGCTTCTATGGGCTGGTTCGATGCCGTGCGCTCGCTGGCTAGGCTTCTTTGGTCCGGTAAAAAATTTAAGAGATCAATCGTTGGGTCAAGAAGAGATCGAACGGCACCACCGCCGAGTTTTCACCTCCCGATGGCATGAATCGATGTGCATTGTTCCCTTTTCCTGAAATAGCCAAAGCCAAAGCATCCTGTCTGTCATGACGCTTTCTGTTGTGATCCAGCATGTCCACATCGCCAGTTCTGTCTCCTCCCGCGCAGCATGTTCATTCTGGTTACCTCTGTGGTGCTCGCCCTGCGGCGTTTCTTTACCTCCCCTGCCTGCGTTTGATCGGCCACCCCGGCGGCCCCCTCTGCGGCCACGTCCTTCGCCCTGCCCGTACGCATGTTGCATGAGGGCCGGAGCTCTTTGAAGATAAGCGCCGGGGGAGTGGGGGGACCAAAGCGAAACCAATATTTGTTTGAGAATTTTTTTCCTTCGAATCATGAAACAGTATAAGGTAGTTGATCCTTACAAACACACTGAAACGCAAACACAAAGAACCATGAACACCTAAAGTACCCTAAGACAACCAGAACACAAGAAGATCTCCGGTGCCTTGTGTCATCATTCCTGAATCTTGAGAGAAGACCCCTGCAGCAGAAGGATCAGCAACCAGGTGCAAGCACGTAATCATCTTTGACCATGGTACAATTGACGCCACGCTACTTCCTCCCTTCTTGACACCAGCGCCGAGGGGGCGTGGACATCAATCCAACACACTTGCAACAGCCGCTCGCCATCTTTGGCTTTGAGCACCGTGAAAAGTGTCCCTTCCGGAAGGAAGAGAACTCGAGTCATCCGACCGGTCTAGCACCGCGGTCGGGCCATCCACCCTGGCAAAGCAGGATCTCCCTCCAGCATCAGCGTAGAGGAAAGAGAACAACAACAGCAGCAAATCATGCCGACAAGGAGGAAGAAGGGTCCTCGTCTCCCTGCATCCATCGCCCATCCGAGGACCCAAACGACCAGTGCCGATGGACCTCCAGCCACCATAGCCGCGACCTCGATGAGATCCGGGGATCCCCCACGCCGCTGGCTCCTAGACGAAGGCGAAAGCCTCGCCTGACCGCGAACGAAGCCCAGAGAAACTTATTCCAATGCGACACCACCGCAACGGCCTCGGTAACGTCACCCTCAACTGTAACCCTACCACACACACACCTAGCGGACAGACCCGAGGTTCCTGCTCCCTCCCGCCGCCGGAGCGGCCGATGGAGAGAGGGGGAACCGGCGGTACATAAGGGAACCCTTGTCGCCTCCTTTGATCGCCTCGTGATCCTACTTTTCCGGAAGCGAAACCAATTGGCGTGTGGCACGACGTATGTAGTGCGGACGTAGAACGAAGCAAAAAAAAAATAGACCTATTGAAAGGATCGATATAGTTGACTAAAGAGGGGGGGGGGTGAATAGGCAACTAACATTTTTTAGCTTTTCACCAAATTAAACTTTGCGTCAAAGTAGGTTATCTAGATATGCAACTAGATGACCAACCTATATGATGCAACAACAATAAGCACACAAGCAAGCAAAGGATATAACACAATATAGCTTGCACAAGTAAAGGTGAGAGATAACCAAAAGCGGAACCGATGGAGACGAGGATGTGTTACCGAAGTTCCTTCCCTTTGAGGGGAAGTATGTCTCCGTTGGAGCAGTGTGGAGGCACAATGCTCCCCAATAAGCCACTAGGGCCACCGTATTCTCCTCACGCCCTCACACAATGCGAGATGTCGTGATTCCACTATTGATGCCCTTGGAGGCGGCGACCGAACCTTTATAAACAAGGTTGGGGCAATCTCCACAACTTAATTGGAGGCTCCCAACGACACCACGTAGTTTCACCACAATGGACTATGGCTCCGCGGTGACCTCGACCATCTAGGGTGCTCAAACACCCAAGAGTAACAAGATCCGCAAGGGATTAGTGGGGGGACTCAAATTTCTCTTGGTGGAAGTGTAGATTGGGGCCTTCTCAACCAATCCCTAGAGAATCAACAAGTTTAATTGGCTAGGGAGAGAGATCGAACGAAAATGGAGCTTAGAGCATTAATGGAGCTTAGAGGTGGAAGAGGTAGTCAACTCGGAGAAGAAGACTCCCCTTATATAGTGAAAGAACAAATCCAACCGTTATCCACCAACTCAGCCCGCGAAGAGTGGTACTACGGCACCAGACATGCGGTACTACCGCAAGGCCCTGCGGTACTACCGCTGGCAAGGCAGGGGCTAGACCATACCTGTAGCGCAGAGGCAAAGAGCAGTAGAACGCTGGCGCGGTATTACCGCGCTCCCTTGCAGTACTACCGCAAGGCAGGAATAGTCTAGGCTGAGAAGGCACGGACATATAAAAATACATCTGTGACTACTTCCGATGAGTTTTGATCTATACAAAAATCCGACACGGTACTACCGCAAGCCCGGAGCGGTACTATCGTGTAGGGCGCGGATGTAAAAAATTACATCCGCCCCTACTTCCGCTCATGCTGCTGTGCCTGGCCAGAGCTCATGGTACTACTGCGCCCATGGGACGGTACTGCCGTGTAGGGTGCGGATGTAAAAAATTACATCCGCCCCTACTACCGCTCGAGCAGCTGCGCCTGGCCTGAGGCCATGGTACTACCGTTCCTAAGGAGCGGTACTACCGTGAGCACCTAAGGTACTACCGTGCTGGAGGCCGGTACTACAACAAGGGCCCGCGGTAGTACCGCTCTGGAGAGCAGTACTACCGCCTACCTCAGTTCAACAACATTAGGAGTCCTTCGTTTTGCAGAGACACGGGGAGACGGAGGATGCTCCAAAGAGCCAAAGGAAAAGAGGTGCAAAAAGGGACAAACGTCTACGTGTTGATTTGACCCAAACCTTTCCAATGCAGACCCCCTCTTAATAGTATGGCTTTCCTACGACTTAAATCCACCGAAAAGAAACGTAGAGAAATGCCGTCCTCAATAGTCTTCGAGGGGCACTAAATTTTCTTGTATTTAAACATGATATATCTGAAATGCTCCATGCACACAATTAATCCGTAAAAGCATTGTCATCAATCACCAAAACTATTAAAGGATAAATATGCCCTTACACCTATGCGGGTCGTCTGGACTTTCTCTCGTATCGCGCTACACTGGTTGGGCTTCTATGGGCTGGTTTGATGCCGTGCGCTGGCTGGCTAGACTTCTTCGGTAAAAATTTAAGAAATCGATCCTTGGGGTCAAGAGATCGATGGGTTCCGTGCAAAAAAAGGAACAAGATCAATCAGGGCAGCATTCCGTTCTAAGTAAAAAAACAAGTGGATCGGGGCTTGGCGGAAGAGGACGGATAATGGAAGGCTGCCTTTTTTAATAGAGAAGAGAGAGGATAGAAAAAAAAGTCCTTTTAAATCTCAACCGTTAATCTGCATAGTTAACATAGATAGAATTAACGCATATAAAGGGGATGACGGATGGAGAGCTTTCACTCCATCTTTTAATATGGGAAATGTTTCGGAACGGACAACCGGCTGAGCGCTCGACCGGTCTCTTCCCTCACGCGTGTCCACTGCAGGCCCACGAGCCTTATCTCCTCCATGGCTTCTCTTTTCTTATCCATAAACGCAGTGCATCTCCATCCTCTATCCAATCCCCTCCCTTTCCCTTCCCTTCCTCCATTCCATCACCAGCGAGAGCCCTCCGCCACACCATCTCCCAATTCATCTTGCTCTCGTCCGCTCCGCACCCCGCTCCACGCAAGCCCCCTTCCACCGCTGGCTGGTGTTCCTATGCTGGCCGCTGATGCAACTGCGTCCAGACGAAGTTGCTTCCTCACGGGCTGGAGTATGAGGCGTTGAGGTGCTGTGCAAGGGGAGCTGCATGCCACATCTGGCGGGCCTGCAAGCAGCAGAGGCAAGCGTTGAGAATGGCGACGACCGCCACCGCTAGCCGCTGACGCCCAACTGCACCAACGAGGCGGTCTACAGCCAGCAAGACGGCGAGAACGCCCCCAGCTAATGTGCTACAAGTACGGCAGCAAGAAGCTGGGACCAACACCTAAAATTGCTACTACCAATGTTTTTTGGTTTCGTCCCAATTTTATTGTTTTTTTTGCTACCACCGCTCTTTAGGATTGCTGGAACTAGCTCAAAATTTTGTTACCGCCGTTGCTACCACTGGCGTTCTAGTTTACTGGAACCAGATCCTTTTTTTGCTACAATTAGACATTTTTTCTTTTGCTAGAAGAAGCGTCCAATTTTTAGAATTTTGTTTCCAATGGTGTTTCGTTTTGGTGGAACCACTTCAATTTTTGCTACCTCCCGTGTTTCGATTGTCGAGACATTTCCCAAGTTTTTGCATTTTTGCTGCCATTGTTTTTTATTTTTGCTGGGACCAACCTCAAAATTTGCTACCATCATATCACGATTTTTGCTAGAACCATGTCCTAATTTTGCTGCAACCGGCAATTTCTTTTTGCTGGAACCTGCGATGGGACCAGCATGACGGGGAGATGCATCATTGGTTTTTGCTTGCACCACAACAGGGGGTTGCTTCGTTGGGTTTTGTTGGAACCGGCAACGCGGATAGCAACAGCCGTCATTTTGTTTTTGCTACAATCATCGATGGGACGAGAACTACTGGACCCTTTATCTGGCGGCGAGATACGACGCTAGCAAGCTGCAACCGGCGAAGATGGTGAGCTATGACGGGGGGTGCGGGTGCGCAAGATGCGGAGGGTGTTGCGTGCTGTCGAGAGCGCTCCTTATTTTTTCGCCCGAGAGATGTGCGAGGAGGATGGAGAAGGAACAACAGATCGTGCGGTTATGCACGCGCGGATTGTGCAGCTAGCGACCGACCGGCCCAAATTTGGGCCAGCGCACCGGCGCCCATCACTCGCCTTTTAATATTATTAGGTAAAGAAAAGATAATGACGTATTTACCTTCTCAAATTAAAAGGAAAAAGGAAAGGAATTGGCACGCATGTGGACGCGATCCCAGCAATTCACCTTCCCGGCCCCTCGCGTTAACCTAACAGCCGCCTCCCCCCTTCCACTTCCTTTCTCCGAGATGTAGACCGCCGCCGCCTGAACTCCCAATCTCATCGCCAATACCCCTCGGCCTCTCACCCTTCTTACCGACAAGGCGACGAGGACATAACCAAAGAACCGCTCCCCATTCCCCTTGGAAACCTCCCGATGTCGTCACGAGCCCGCCTAGTCCCAGCGTCGTCACGAGCAGCCTAGTCCAAGGGGGCTCCCTTCCCGGCGACGCAGATCAAGAACCCTCCACTAATTGCCCAGGATTTCTTTCCCGTTTTCACTGCAATCCATCGATCGGGTGAACGCCTCGTCTTCCTCCCCTCCCTCTCGGATTGTTAACGTTTCCCCATGAGTTCTTGTTTAATTCCTCCTTCCTTCCTTGGCAGCGTCTGCTTCGGATCCAGTACCTACGGCCTCGTATCGTTGCTCCGGATGGATTTTGTTTTGGGCCATGAAACACGTTGGCTGTTGTAGAGCTGTTGAAGGTCTCGCATCTCCTGTTTTGGATCATATTACAACTGGTTACGTTCAAATTTTTGCCTATATTAATAGTGAATTTTAACTGAAAGATCCATGTGTGAATGCCAGCGTTTGTGTTTACCTTGTAACAGATTGTGCTAGTGTCAAAACGCAGAAGATGTAGGTTCTGATACTACGCTTTGATCTAGGCCAGCTTATTCCAAGGTTCGTAACTAGAGGAAGAATATGTGGCGTCTTTTGACAAGTATTATATTGTTTGCTTCGGTGAATTTATATCTTCTTGATGGCAAGTAATATCTAAACTTATTTTATAGTTTTGTCTAGTACTCAAGGCCTTCTGTTTGATTCAGCTGGCTAGACTTTCTCTTAATGACATATAGGTTCTGCTTTGTTGAGGTTAGGTATATATTTTGATGCTACTAGATATATCTTCATGATCTCCGTTTACCTCTTTTAATCTAGGTGTATCGATCATGTCATTCAGATTTTCACATTAGTATGTATTTATTTAGTTGTATATTCTTATGTAAAATTAGTGAACACATGCCCCTCGATCTATGATGGAGACTGAGATTAGTCTGTGGTGAATTTAGTGGAGATTGAAAAATTGCGACTTGCATATAAATGTAGTGTCGTAGTCTGTGAATGTGTTATTTTATTTGATCCCCACCTGGCTCGTGAGTACCTTAGTTAGAATATAGTCAAATAATCTCAAGTGGAATATTTGGACAATGACCCAACGACGAACTTCGTCTCTTTTGATTGGATGCCAGGCTACAATAACGAATTGTAACTAATATGTATGTCAGGCCCCATTACACAACCTTTGTTGTGACCCCAATCCATGATAGTTTTGGTATACCAATTACTATTTGGCCCATATGTCAAGGAAAATGAGCCCCAAACACATATTGTTTGCCCCCTGCCCATTGCCCCATAGAATTCGACCCAAGCTCCAATACTGCTTAGAAGAGTAGGTTCTATGTCCAACTCTACTAGCTACCTTTGGCCAATGGTGTTAAGAGCATCTCTAGCAGATCCAGTATACGCTCGTCCCATAAAAGTCGTTTACGGTATCCTGTAAACCAAGTTTGCACGACGAACCTCGCGAATGAAAAGATCCCGTAAAAATTGTTTTCGGTCAAATGTGAAACCCACCAAGTAAGTATTTAAATTTACAAGAAGGTCCTGCAAAATGGTATAAAACCCCTTAAAAGGGAAAATTAAATTCCAATTGGCTCCTCATGGTCGTGGACACGAAAGGGCTTGCATTCGTGGCCAGGACAACGTGGTCTAGCTGGCGGTGGCGGCAGAAGCTAGCTAGCTAGCTCACGGCAGCGGTGGCTAGATAGCTCGCTCGCGACGCAGCGGCTGCTAGCTAGCTCGCTCGCTAACGATATAGTGGCAGCTAGCTAGCTTGCTCGGGGGCGCCGGTGTGCAGCAGCTCGCGGGCGGTGGCCGCGATGTGTGGCAGCTTGCGTGTGGCGATTGCGGCTTGCAACAGCAGCGGTGCGATTTGGCGAAGCTCGGGAAGCCATGGACTTGGCTTCTAGGAAAGCGGTTGGGGTTGACCCTCCCGCCAAAGGAAATCCCATATATATAGAGGAATTGGGCTCACGAATGCGGGATTCCACAAAATATTTTACGAGACAGCCGAATTTGGTGTATCTATTCGGGCCGGGTTTACGGGATAGATCTTGAAAACTGGCGGTTATTATAGCTGATGGCCCAATTTGCGTGATCTTCTAGAGATGCTCTAAATATGTGGTGTTACCTAGCTATGTGAACCCTACACTACTAGGGAAAACCATATACATAGAAGCTTAATTGTAGCGTGGGTAACAGGCATGCGCTATTGCTACTGTAAAGTAGTGCGGGGTGGAAATGCGCTACAGGTAATCCAGTAGCAGTTGCACATGCATACAAACCACGCTGGTGCTAAGTGGTCCCCGTCGTACCCACCAGGCTACCTATATTAGCAATATGACCAACATACCTAGCGCTACTGCTAAACGATAGTAGTTTCATGGGTAGCGAACCCAACACTGCAGCTATGGTTGCACTATGCCACCTGGTGGGCACCACTTAGCAACAGCGCAGGCAACAGATCCCGCGCTACTGCTATGGCACTTAGCAGCAGCATCGGGTCTGAACCAGCGCAGCTGCTAAGACGCAACACCCACCTTATCCAATCCCTCTCCCCCTCTCTCTACCTCACTTGCTTCTGTTGGCGCCGCCCTCTCGCAGCGCCCGCCGCCTCCTCGCAGCGCCGCTTCTTCTTCTACCTCTTGCTGCCTCTCACAGCTAAATCTCCTTGTCTCACACAAGAACACACTATGGAGGAAAACTCACACGGACACACACTTCACCAAGGAGAAACTAGCTTTGCCTTGTCTCCCGGTGAATATCACATAGGCTACATTTTGCCTCAGCCCTCAACGGCTTCAACTCTTTCATTAACTCAAAGCAGTGCTTATATACACAAGTGATTGACCGACCTGCCAAGCCAGCCGCCACACCCGGCTACACTAACCCACTAACCCATGCACTCACGTACTAACCCAGGCCACTAACACATGACCTTTTCCTACGGCCAGTACTGCACGGACGACCCCAACTTTCGTTGAATATCCGCAGGACCTGCAGCACGGGCTAACAAACTCATGCATGCAGCCTAATCACTACTACATGCACGCCTATGCCCGGCCCTTTGTGACGCCCGGATAATCAAGCTACAGTAATCCCCTACTAATGATGACACGTCACCCCTTTCACTGTAGTTAATCTCGGGTTAATTCGAAACCGTTTCAAATTTAAATCCTAAATCAATCAAACGACAAAAGTTTTCAAAAATATTAAACTAAAATGTTCGGGCTGTGCCAAAAGTGGCATAGGTAATTATAGTGCAGTAAACACATTTTTATAAATTGCCTAAATACTTTTAAATGAACTAAAACAGAAAACAAATGAGAAAAAAAAAGGAAAAGAAACCCCCTCGGGGCTCCGGCCCAGCAGGCCACCGGCCCAACTGGGCCACGACCTGCCAGGCCGGCCCAGCTCCCCCTTGGCCCAGCCGGCCACCCCACTTAATCCCCTCGGTCCACTGACCGAAACCCTAACCCCCACTGCTCCCCCGATCCCCCCACTCGCCTCTCCCTCTCCCCCTCCTCCCGATCCCATCTGGATCGAGGAGGGGCTCAACCTCGATGCGCCGACGGCGACCACGCACCGCCCCGCCGCTGCACAACCACCTCGACGCCGGAGCCTCGCCAGC
>NC_041386.1:701539489-701547145 GCF_002162155.2 Triticum dicoccoides | reverse complement strand
CTCCCCCTTGTGAGCCCCGACCTCTCCTCTCTCCCCCTCGCTCGCTCACCGCGCCGTCTGCGCTCCGGCACGCCGGCGCCTCGCCGGCGCCCGCACGCACTCACCGTGCCCCGCGCGCCCTCTGCGCCGAGCCCCCCGCGCCCGAGTCATCCTCGCCGTGCGCGGCCTCCCTGCTGCAGCCCTGCCGCGCGCTCATGCGCGCCCGCCCACACGGGGCCGTGCTCGCCGCCGCTCGCTCACCGGCCGGCCCGTGCTGGCCTCGCCCACGCCGGCCTGGCGACCTGCCAGGTCCGCCGCCCACGCCCGCATGCCCCTGGGCGTGCGCCCGAACGGGGCGCGCCCGTTACCCGTCGCCCGCGCCCTGAATGGCCTCTGTGCCACTGAAGGGGGGGCCCACGCCCCCCAGAACGTTTTAAAACAAATGAAAAAGAAAAAGAATTAAATATATATATATAAATAGTTAATTAATTAATTAACTAAATTAATTAAGTTAATTAACCCTGCTTAATTAATCTAATTAACCTGTTAGTCTAACTAAACAGTAATTAGTTTAACTAAATCCTAATTAACCTAACAGAGCATGACAGGTGGGTCCCATTGGACCCACGCGTCAGTTTGACCCAGTCAACCCCTGTTGACTGCTGATGTCAGCATGACGTCATGCTGACGCCATAAATCCATTTTCCGAATTAATTAAATAATTAAATAAATTCCAGAAATTAATAAAATCTTTAGAAAATCATATCTTTTAATCCGTAACTCGGATTAAAATATTTTCAACATGAAAGTTGCTCAGAACGACGAGACGGTTCCGGATACGCAACCCGTTCATCCGCCACACACCCCTAACATATCAAACTCGCAACTTTCCCCCTCCGGCTCCTCTGCCCGAAAACACGGAACACCGGGAATACTTTCCCGGATGATTTCCCCCTTCGCCAGCATCACCTCATACTGCGTTAGGACACACTTAGCACCGCTCTTTGTCATGTCTTGCGTCGTCTTGCTTATGTTTGCACTGCATTTATTGTTTCTTCCCCCTCTTCTCTTCGGTAGACTACGAGACCGACGCTGCTGCTGCCCAGTTCGACTACGGAGTTGACGACCCCTCCTTCTTGTCTGAGCAACCAGGCAAGCCCCCCCTTGATCACCAGATATCGCCTATTCTACTCTATACTGCTTGCATTAGAGTAGTGTAGCATGTTACTGCTTTCGTTAATCCTATTCTGATGCATAGCCTGACATTGTCGCTACATCTGTTGATACCTTACCTGCAATCCTAAATACTTAGTATAGGTTGCTAGTTTATCATCATTGGACCTACGTTCTTGTCAGTCTGCCTTGCTATACTATCGGGCCGTGATCACTTGGGAGGTGATCACGGGTATATACTATACATACAAACATACTATACAGATGGTGACTAAAGTCGGGTCAGCTCATTGAGTACCTGCAAGTGATTCTGACGAGGGGGCTGAAAGGACAGGTGGCTCCATCCCGGTAGAGGTGGGCCTGGGTTCCCGACGGCCCTCGACTGTTACTTTGTGGCGGAGCGACAGGGCAGGTTGAGACCACCTAGGAGACAGGTGGGCCTGGCCTTGTTCGGCATTCGCGGATACTTAACACGCTTAACGAGATCTTGGTGTTTGATCTGAGTCGGCTACGAGCCTATACGCACTAACCATCTACGCGGGAGTAGTTATGGGTATCCCGACGTCGTGGTATCAGCCGAAGCACTTCAGACGTCAGCGACGGAGCGGCGCGCGCCGGATTGGAACGTAAGCCTGCTCTTGTATTAAGGGGGCTAGTTCTACTTCCGGCCGCCCACGCAACGTGCAGGTGTGCTATGGGCGATGGGCCCAGACCCCTGTGCGCTTAGGTTTAGACCGGCGTGCTGGCCTCTCTGTTTTGCCTAGGTGGGGCTGCGACGTGTTGATCTTCCGAGGCCGGGCATGACCCAGGAAAGTGTGTCCGGCCAAATGGGATCGAGCGTGTTGGGGAATGTGGTGCACCCCTGCAGGGAAGTTAATCTATTCGAATAGCCGTGATCTTCGGTAACAGGACGACTTGGAGTTGTACCTTGACCTTATGACAACTAGAACCGGATACTTAATAAAACACACCCTTCCAAGTTCCACAGACAACCCGGTGATCGCTTTTCCGCAGGGCGACGAGGAGAGGATTGCCGGGTGGGATTATGCTATGCGATGCTACTGGAGATGCTACTTGGAGATGCTATTGGAGATGCTACTTGGAGATGCTACTTGGAGGACTTCAATCTACTCTCTTCTACGTGCTGCGAGACGGAGGCTGCCAGAAGCGTAGTCTTCGATAGGACTAGCTATCCCCCTTTTTATTCTGGCATTCTGCAGTTCAGTCCACCGATATGGCCTCCTTACACATATACCCATGCATATGTAGTGTAGTTCCTTGCTTGCGAGTACTTTGGATGAGTACTCACGGTTGCTTTCTCCCCCCTTTTTCCCCTTTCCTTTCTTTCTGGTTGTCGCAACCAGATGCTGGAGTCCAGGAGCCAGGAGCCAGCGTCGACGACGACTACTACATTGGAGGTGCCTACTACTACGTGCAGGCTGACGACGATGACCAGGAGTAGTTAGGAGGATCCCAGGCAGGAGGCCTGCGCCTCTTTCGATCTGTATCCCAGTTTGTGCTAGCCATCTTATGGCAACTTGTTTAACTTATGTCTGTACTCAGATATTGTTGCTTCCGCTGACTCGTCTATGATCGAGCACTTGTATTAGAGCCCTCGAGGCCCCTGGCTTGTATTATGATGCTTGTATGACTTATTTTATTTGTAGAGTTGTGTTTTGATATCTTCCCGTGAGTCCCTGATCTTGATCGTACACATTTGCGTGCATGATTAGTGTACGATTGAATCGGGGGCGTCACAAGTTGGTATCAGAGCCGACTGCCTGTAGGAATCCCCTTCCACACTCCTTGGCCGAAGTCGAGTCTAGACTTTACAAAACTTTTACTAACTTGGCTGTGTGGCCCATGGGCCCACGTCGCCATTGGGTGGTATTAGGATCTTTTACTCCTCGATCTTTACTCTGGGACTCTGAGCTCTCTTCTATTCGGGTTAAATGATTTTGCTAAAAACAAAACTAACTATAGGTTCTCGCAAGTACTTTCTCCTGGAGAGCCATTTGTTACCGATGACCGCCTGCTGCACCAGAAGATTTCGAAGATACTCTCCGATTTTCTCTCGAGACCTTGTGCCCGTTGCTTTTGCAATTCTCGACCACCGATAAACCCTTATGGATAACTACTTACACTTGCCATTCATACGATCCTCCCCCATTGATCTTGTTATTACAAGATACCCCGAAGTTTTCTCTATTGTTCCGAGAATACGTTGTGCCTACTGCCTAGCAGTTCCTTGCCACACGAATACCCCTTCAAATAAATCCTCGCACTTGTCGAGTATCCGCTCACCCCCAGTTGTTCATGTGTTTCACAAAAGTCTTCAAAATACTATTCGATCTTCCGATAATCCTCTGGAGCCTTTGGCTCTTGAAATTCTTGCTTGCTTGCATTATGGTTAATCCCATAAGTCTCGTAGTCTTCTTGACATTCCTTGTCATTATCATTTTCAGTCTGTTGACTCAATATGATTGCGAATACACGCAATCATCATTGGTCCTTATAAATTACCTTTCCGGCTGAGCTGCAATTCTTTTAACTGGAATTGGTTCTCGACCAATCCAATTGTCGTTGATTGTACCCTAAGGCTAATCAACTTATCCATTCCTAATCAGAGCATTGCTTCTGATCCCTTGACATGGAATTCATAATTCCTTTGCAATTAAGCTTTGAATTAGTCAGTTGTTTCTATCTTCTGATCTCCTTGCATTCTTCTTCTTCTGGTTGAGTACCGATACTCACATCAGCCCCGTTGTGGATCGCCATATCCACTGTTGGATTATTATCCGATAGTGTCCTTCATAATTAATCACCTTGTGAGTTCTTTCTCTGATACATAATGCCTTTGGTAAATTGTATCCTCTCCTTTTTTTAACCTTGCTCTGCTTTCGAGCTTGTGTTATTTACCTTGGAAGTTTGTAGCATATGTTCCTTAAATGCCCCAATGGGTTGAACCGATGCCTTCCTTAATCGGTGTGAACTCGAAAGTTTTCACGGGTCATACTGCTCTAGTAATTCACCAGGTAGGTTTTGACACTGGAATCATTTTATCTAGAGCAGGAATGAAAGGTTATACATTGAAGAAGTGGGAGTCGACCTTGAACTCTGTGTTCATGCCCATGGACACGATGTAGATTTTATCATTAAAGCTTCTCTTAAATTAATTATTCCCTTGGTATAAGTTCTTATATCTGGGATCCGACCTTTTGCAATCGTGGTTCTGACCATGTTCTCCTGTAAATACCTTTTCTCGGACAAGTTTAAGCACTTGTCTTCTACAAAGCAATACCCTATTCCAACCTCTACTTTGATCTGTCGTCGAGTATTACCCCCCTGGAATCTCGAGATTATCATGGAACTGCATAACTTCTTATGAGTTCTTCATCAAGTGCTACCTTCCCACCGATTCCAATTTTTTTTTGTGGGCTCTGAGTTATTGAACACTCAAAGACACCGATAACTGAACCGAGTTCGCTTTTCGGTTCAACAACTCTTCAGTAAGCTTCTATAAGTACGAGTTTGTACCCGATCACGCCATTCCTAGCCTATTTGGCTATATCATTGTCGTGACGATTCTAACTGTGCTACCTGGTCCTTATTCTCGGAGCACCAATTTCGACGATGAACTAACCTTATGTCGATCCTCATCGTCATATCATTTCGCCTTGAACAACAAGCTTGGTTTCGAGTTTGTGTCGTAACTGTGGTTCCAATAACCTCTTGCTCATCATTCCTTTGACTTGATGTCGTCGCTGATTGACTACATCTGCATGAAATCTCTCGACAATTGTGTCGTGATCATCATCAACCTTATGAGCTCTTCCAGGAATTCAATTGAATTCATGATGGGTAATACCATCCTTGCCCCTCGATGATTCCTGTTCTCATCGACCACTTTATTGCCTTTCGTTTAACACAACTTGTTCGTGTTTTGTGTAAACCTTGAGATCACTGCTACCCAGCAGTTGATCTTCCTTACCTCGGAAGTATTACCATCTCTTTTTGTCAAGAATGTGGTGAGAATTTCACCACCTCTTAATAATTCTTGATATCATAATACTACTTGCCATCTTCGTTCATTCCTTGGTCCCCGTATTGTTTTCAACCGGAATACCGACAATGGAGCTATGACGTGTGAATTCTAAACTTCTAGCAACCCTATTGCTTTGAAGTGAATGGGCGATAGTTCATTCTAAGTCCTTCGCTAATTGAATCACCATTCTGACATTGGTCGTGCAACCCAACCCATATTTCGGGCGCACCTTTCAACCAATGTTTAATTGTGTATGTTTTCCTCGAGCATACTTCCCTATATCATTTGATCTGACAAATGTTATCTCCTTGTTCACTTAATGGTGGAAATCCATCTTTTGGGAATCTCGGTGAATTGCCGTTGAGTTCACCAGACACCTCCTTGTCCTCTCCTTGGGTTAATGATGAACTCTTGTTAACGGAAATCACTTCTTAGTTCATTTCCCGAGAATCTTACAGTGTCATCCCGTCAATTTGTGTTGCACCTTTCTTCTCGGGCATCCTGAGCCTGAGGTATCCTGACACCCATCATATCTGAATCTCCATCAGATATGATGGTTGGAACATATTTTCAAGAGTTATAACATTGGTCCTTTGATGACCTGGTAACATGATGTCATGCCTAGCACCCCCCCCCCTGGGCGGAGGACCTATTATTGTAGTATCCTTTTTAGCAAGTTTAGCCATTCTTCCCTGAGGAAATTGTAAGACTTATCCTACAAGTTGTTCCTAATGGATCCTTCCTATATCTAAAGTCTGACCTTTTGCTCGAAGACCATGTCAATGCTATCTCGAAGCATGTCTATGGTACTCCAATTTTCAACAAGAACATTTGAAGCCCAATGATAAATGTTTCCTGCTCAATTATCCAAACACCGCTGTATGGGTAGTATCATGAAATTTCTCTCCCCTACCTAAGGAGTTTTCTACATAATATCCTGTCATGGATATCATGCTCTGCTTGTCCTTGGGAAGGATATACCCCTGATATACGTGTTTAAGCACATTTTCCTTCCCGTTGTTTTGTTCAAACTTACTTGTAAACTACTTAACCGAGCAGTGGTAATCCCCTGCTTAGGTAAACACCTCGGTGTACCCTCCTGTCTGGTGTAACCCTGTTTCTACTGTTGATAACTTCCGGTAACCGCCGATGGACGAGAACTTTGCCTATTGGTCCGCCTCGTTCAACGAGCAGGAAAATGGTTCTCTTCGTCCCTCGCCCTTGGTACCTATGTTGTTGCCGACATGACCCATAGACTCTCCTCTGACATGCCTTGCTTACATGATTGTGCAAGACGTCACCGCCTTTCCTACTTTTAACCCACATGGTGGGCCCATAACCCACAGTTCCACAGGATCGAAACCTGACTCTCCTGTACACCCTGTTGTCAGAGATATTCCTCGTGCTTGACTATGTATGTAATTCATGGGCCACTTGCCTGTTGATCTATTCTGGTATCGGACACAATACTTATTCCCGTTGCTCTGAACCCCTTTCGCACTCTGCTTCAGGCAATGAATGATTGCCTATCCGCTTGAAACTTCTTATTACACCGTCTTACTTTGCTCTCGATGTGTGTCATTTGTTTAACTCGAGAGATACTCATATGTTCATTCTTGGGATACCCCCAGATGAATTTCCCTTATAACATCCTATCATTGTAGAGCTGCCCCGTACCTATTCGTAAGTACGATGGAGTTCCCCGAAGAAAGGACGTCGACTTCATCATGATGACCTGCAGCAGAGAAATGAAGACATCAACGTAGTGGATCTACCTCTTCGAGAAGAGTAACCAAGACCAAGAAGGATCGTTAGAGTTTCGTAACCTAGTCTTTCCCTTTACTCCCCTCTTAAATCTCGGGACGAGATTTCTTGTAGTGGAGGAGAATTGTGACGCCCGGATAATCAAGCTACAGTAATCCCCTACTAATGATGACACGTCACCCCTTTCACTGTAGTTAATCTCGGGTTAATTTGAAACCGTTTCAAATTTAAATCCTAAATCAATCAAACGACAAAAGTTTTCCAAAATATTAAACTAAAATGTTCAGGCTGTGCCAAAAGTGGCATAGGTAATTATAGTGCAGTAAACACATTTTTATAAATTGCCTAAATACTTTTAAATGAACTAAAACAGAAAACAAATGAGAAAAAAAAAGGAAAAGAAACCCCCTCGGGGCTCCGGCCCAGCAGGCCATCGGCCCAACTGGGCCACGACCTGCCAGGCCGGCCCAGCTCCCCCTTGGCCCAGCCGGCCACCCCACTTAATCCCCTCGGTCCACTGACCGAAACCCTAACCCCCACTGCTCCCCCGATCCCCCCACTCGCCTCTCCCTCTCCCCCTCCTCCCGATCCCATCTGGATCAAGGAGGGGCTCAACCTCGATGCGCCGACGGCGACCACGCACCGCCCCGCCGCTGCACAACCACCTCGACGCCGGAGCCTCGCCAGTCTACTTC
>NC_041386.1:701507405-701538750 GCF_002162155.2 Triticum dicoccoides | reverse complement strand
CTCCCCCTTGTGAGCCCCGACCTCTCCTCTCTCCCCCTCGCTCGCTCACCGCGCCGTCTGCGCTCCGGCACGCCGGCGCCTCGCCGGCGCCCGCACGCACTCACCGTGCCCCGCGCGCCCTCTGCGCCGAGCCCCCCGCGCCCGAGTCATCCTCGCCGTGCGCGGCCTCCCTGCTGCAGCCCTGCCGCGCGCTCATGCGCGCCCGCCCACACGGGGCCGTGCTCGCCGCCGCTCGCTCACCGGCCGGCCCGTGCTGGCCTCGCCCACGCCGGCCTGGCGACCTGCCAGGTCCGCCGCCCACGCCCGCATGCCCCTGGGCGTGCGCCCGAACGGGGCGCGCCCGTTACCCGTCGCCCGCGCCCTGAATGGCCTCTGTGCCACTGAACGGGGGGGCCCACGCCCCCCAGAACGTTTTAAAAAAGAAATGAAAAAGAAAAAGAATTAAATATATATATATATATAAATAGTTAATTAATTAATTAACTAAATTAATTAAGTTAATTAACCCTGCTTAATTAATCTAATTAACCTGTTAGTCTAACTAAACAGTAATTAGTTTAACTAAATCCTAATTAACTTAACAGAGCATGACAGGTGGGTCCCATTGGACCCACGCGTCAGTTTGACCCAGTCAACCCCTGTTGACTGCTGATGTCAGCATGACGTCATGCTGACGCCATAAATCCATTTTCCGAATTAATTAAATAATTAAATAAATTCCAGAAATTAATAAAATCTTTAGAAAATCATATCTTTTAATCCGTAACTCGGATTAAAATATTTTCAACATGAAAGTTGCTTAGAACGACGAGACGGTTCCGGATACGCAACCCGTTCGTCCGCCACACACCCCTAACATATCAAACTCGCAACTTTCCCCCTCCGGCTCCTCTGCCCGAAAACACGGAACACCGGGAATACTTTCCCGGATGATTTCCCCCTTCGCCAGCATCACCTCATACTGCGTTAGGACACACTTAGCACCGCTCTTTGTCATGTCTTGCGTCGTCTTGCTTATGTTTGCACTGCATTTATTGTTTCTTCCCCCTCTTCTCTTCGGTAGACTACGAGACCGACGCTGCTGCTGCCCAGTTCGACTACGGAGTTGACGACCCCTCCTTCTTGTCTGAGCAACCAGGCAAGCCCCCCCTTGATCACCAGATATCGCCTATTCTACTCTATACTGCTTGCATTAGAGTAGTGTAGCATGTTACTGCTTTCGTTAATCCTATTCTGATGCATAGCCTGACATTGTCGCTACATCTGTTGATACCTTACCTGCAATCCTAAATACTTAGTATAGGTTGCTAGTTTATCATCATTGGACCTACGTTCTTGTCAGTCTGCCTTGCTATACTATCGGGCCGTGATCACTTGGGAGGTGATCACGGGTATATACTATACATACATACATACTATACAGATGGTGACTAAAGTCGGGTCAGCTCATTGAGTACCCGCAAGTGATTCTGACGAGGGGGCTGAAAGGACAGGTGGCTCCATCCCGGTAGAGGTGGGCCTGGGTTCCCGACGGCCCTCGACTGTTACTTTGTGGCGGAGCGATAGGGCAGGTTGAGACCACCTAGGAGACAGGTGGGCCTGGCCTTGTTCGGCATTCGCGGATACTTAACACGCTTAACGAGATCTTGGTGTTTGATCTGAGTCGGCTACGAGCCTATACGCACTAACCATCTACGCGGGAGTAGTTATGGGTATCCCGACGTCGTGGTATCAGCCGAAGCACTTCAGACGTCAGCGACGGAGCGGCGCGCGCCGGATTGGAACGTAAGCCTGCTCTTGTATTAAGGGGGCTAGTTCTACTTCCGGCCGCCCACGCAACGTGCAGGTGTGCTATGGGCGATGGGCCCAGACCCCTGTGCGCTTAGGTTTAGACCGGCGTGCTGGCCTCTCTGTTTTGCCTAGGTGGGGCTGCGACGTGTTGATCTTCCGAGGCCGGGCATGACCCAGGAAAGTGTGTCCGTGTTGGAAATATGCCCTAGAGGCAATAATAAAAGTGTTATTATTATATTTCTTTGTTCATGATAATAGTCTTTTATTCATGCTATAACTGTATTATCCGGAAATCGTAATACACGTGTGAATACATAGACCACAATATGTCCCTGGTGAGCCTCTAGTTGACTAGCTCGTTGTGATCAACGGATAGTCATGGTTTCCTGACTATGGACATTGGATGTCGTTGATAACGGGATCACATCATTAGGAGAATGATGTGATGGACAAGACCCAATCCTAAGCATAGCACAAAGATCGTGTAGTTCGTTTGCTAGAGCTTTGCCAATGTCAAGTATCTCTTCCTTTGACCATGAGATCGTGTAACTCCTGGATACCGTAGGAGTGCTTTGGGTGTATCAAACGTCACAACGTAACTGGGTGACTATAAAGGTGCACTACAGGTATCTCCAAAAGTATCTATTGTTTTATGCGGATCGAGACTGGGATTTGTCACTCCGTGTAAACGGAGAGGTATCTCTGGGCCCACTCGGTAGGACATCATCATATGCGCAATGTGACCAAGGAGTTGATCACGGGATGATGTGTTACGGAACGAGTAAAGTGACTTGCCGGTAACGAGATTGAACAAGGTATTGGATACCGACGATCGAATCTCGGGCAAGTAAAATACCGCTAGATAAAGGGAATTGAATACGGGATCGATTGAGTCCTTGACATCGTGGTTCATCCGATGAGATCATCGTGGAACATGTGGGAGCCAACATGGGTATCCAGATCCCGCTGTTGGTTATTGACCGGAGAACGTCTCGGTCATGTCTGCATGTCTCCCGAACCCGTAGGGTCTACACACTTAAGGTTCGATGACGCTAGGGTTATAAAGGAAGCTTGTATGTGGTTACCGAATGTTGTTCGGAGTCCCGGATGAGATCCCGGACGTCACGAGGAGTTCCGGAATGGTCCGGAGGTAAAGATTTATATATAGGAAGTCCTGTTTCGGCCATCAGGACAAGTTTCGGGGTCATCGGTATTGTACCGGGACCACCGGAAGGGTCCCGGGGGCCCACCGGGTGGGGCCACCTGCCCCGGGGGGGCACATGGGCTGTAGGGGGTGCGCCTTGGCCTACATGGGCCAAGGGCACCAGCCCCAAGAGGCCCATGCGCCTAGGGAACCCTAGAGGGAAGAGTCCTCAAGGGGGAAGGCACCTCCGAGGTGCCTTGGGGAGGATGGACTCCTCCCCCCCTCTTGGCCGCCGCACCAGATGCCATCTGGAGGCTGGCCGCCGCCCCTTGGGGTGGGAAACCCTAAAGGGGGCGCAGCCCTCCCCTTCCCCTATATATATGAGGCCTAGGGGTTGCCCATAACACGCGATTTGATATCTCGTTGGTGCAGCCCTGCCCCTCTCCCTCCTCCTCTTCTCCCATGGTGCTTGGCGAAGCCCTGCGGGATTGCCACGCTCCTCCACCATCACCACGCCGTTGTGCTGCTGTTGGATGGAGTCTTCCTCAACCTCTCCCTCTCTCCTTGCTGGATCAAGGCGTGGGAGACGTCACCGGGCTGTACGTGTGTTGAACGCGGAGGTGCCGTGCGTTCGGCACTTGATCATCGGTGATTTGAATCACGACGAGTACGACTCCATCAACCCCGTTCACTTGAACGCTTCCGCTTAGCGATCTACAAGGGTATGTAGATGCACTCTCCTTTCTACTCGTTGCTGGTCTCTCCATAGATAGATCTTGGTGATACGTAGGAAATTTTTTGAATTTCTACTACGTTCCCCAACAGTGGCATCATGAGCTAGGTCTATTACGTAGATTCTTTGCACGAGTAGAACACAAAGTAGTTGTGGGCGTTGATGTTGTTCAATATGCTTACCGTTACTAGTCCAATCTTGTTTTGACGGTATTGTGGGATGAAGCGGCCCGGACCGACCTTACACGTACTCTTACGTGAGACAGGTTCCACCGATTGACATGCACTTGGTGCATAAGGTGGCTAGCGGGTGCCAGTCTCTCCCACTTTAGTCGGAACGGATTCGATGAAAAGGGTCCTTATGAAGGGTAAATAGCAATTGGCATATCACGTTGTGGTCTTGCGTAGGTAAGAAACGTTCTTGCTAGAAACCCATAGCAGCCACGTAAAACATGCAACAACAATTAGAGGACGTCTAACTTGTTTTTGCAGGGTATGCTATGTGATGTGATATGGCCAAAAGGATGTGATGAATGATATATGTGATGTATGAGATTGATCATGTTCTTGTAATAGGATTCACGACTTGCATGTCGATGAGTATGACAACCGGCAGGAGCCATAGGAGTTGTCTTTATTTTTTGTATGACCTGCGTGTCATTGAAGAACGCCATGTAACTTACTTTACTTTATTGCTAAACGCGTTAGCCATAGAAGTAGAAGTAGTCGTTGGCGTGACAACTTCATGAAGACACGATGATGGAGATCATGATGATGGAGATCATGGTGTCATGCCGGTGACAAGATGATCATGGAGCCCCGAAGATGAAGATCAAAAGGAGCAAAATGATATTGGCCATATCATGTCACTATTTGATTGCATGTGATGCTTATCATGTTTATGCATCTTGTTTACTTAGGACGACGGTAGTAAATAAGATGATCCCTTACAAAATTTCAAGAAGTGTTCTCCCCTAACTGTGCACCGTTGCTACAGTTCGTCGCTTCTAAGCACCACGTGATGATCGGGTGTGATGGATTCTTACGTTCACATACAACGGGTGTAAGACAGTTTTACACAGCGAAAACACTTAGGGTTAACTTGACGAGCCTAGCATGTGCAGACATGGCCTCGGAACACGGAGACCGAAAGGTCGAGCATGAGTCGTATGGTAGATACGATCAACATGAAGATGTTCACCGATGATGACTAGTCCGTCTGACGTGATGATCGGACACGACCTAGTTGACTCGGATCATGTGATCACTTAGATGACCAGAGGGATGTCTATCTAAGTGGGAGTTCATAAGATGAACATAATTATCCTGAACATAGTCAAAAGACCTTTTGCAAATTATGTCGTAAGCTCGCGCTTTAGTTCTACTGTTTAGATATGTTCCTAGAGAAAATTATAGTTGAAAGTTGATAGTAGCGATTATGCGATCAGTAGAAAGCTTATGTCCTTAATGCACCGCTCAGTATGATGAACCCCAAACGTCGTTTGTGGATGTTGTGAACATCGGACATACACGTTTTGATAACTACGTGATAGTTCAGTTAAACGGTTTAGAGTTGAGGCACTAAAGACGTTTTCGAAACGTCACGGAACATATGAGATGTTTCGAGGGCTGAAATTGGGATTTCAGGCTCGTGCCCACGTCAAGAGGTATAAGACCTCCGGCGATTTTCTTAGCCTGCAAACTAAGGAGAGAAGCTCAATTGTTGAGCTTGTGCTCAGATTGTCTGAGTGCAACAATCACTTGAATCGAGTGGGAGTTGATCTTCCAGATGAGATAGTGATGTTTCTCCAAAGTCATTGCCACCAAGCTGCAAGAGCTTCGTGATGAACTATAACATATCAGGGATAGATATGATGATCCTTGAGGTATTCGCGATGTTTGACACCGTGAAAGTAGAAATCAAGAAGGAGCATCAATTCTTGATGGTTGGTGAAACCACTAGTTTCAAGAAGGGCAAGGGAACAAAGGGATACTTCATGAAACGGCAATTCAGCTGCTGCTCTAGTGAAGAAACCCAAGGTTGAACCCAAACCCGAGACTAAGTGCTTCTGTAATAAGGGGAACAACCACTGGAGCAGCATTACCCTAGATACTTGGTAGATGAGAAGGCTGGCAAGGTCGATAGAAGTATATTGGATATACATTATGTTAATGTGTACTTTACTAGTACTCCTAGTAGCACCAGGGTATTGGATACCGGTTCGGTTGCTAAGTGTTAGTAACTCGAAATAAAAGCTACGGAAAAAACGGAGACTAGCTAAAGGTGAGCTGACGATATATGTTGGAAGTGTTTCCAAGGTTGATATGATCAAGCATCGCATGCTCCCTCTACCACCGAGATTGGTGTTTGCGTTGAGCATAGACATGATTGGATTATGTCTATCGCAATACGGTTATTCATTTAAGGAGAATAATGGTTATTCTGTTTATTTGAATAATACCTTCAATGGTCTTACACCTAAAATGAATGGTTTATTGAATCTCGATCGTAGTGATACACATTTTCATGCCAAAAGATATAAGATAGTAATGATAGTACCACTTACTTGTGGCACTGCTATGTAAGTCACACTGGTATAAAACGCATGAAGAAGCTCCATGTTGATGGATCTTTGGACTCACTCGTTTTTGAAAAGTTTGAGACATGCGAACCATGTCTATTGGTGTATATGCATGAAGAAACTCCATGCAAATGGACCGTTCGGACTCACTTGATTTTGCTTCACTTGAGATATGCAAATCATACCACATAGGCAAGATGACTGAAAAGCCTCGGTTTCAATAAGATGGAACAAGATAGCAACTTGTTGGAAGTAACACATTTTGATGTGTGCAGTCCAATAAGTGCTGAGGCATGCAGTGAATATCGTTATGTTCTTACTTCACAGATGATTCGAGTAGATGTTGAGAATATTTACTTGATGAAACACAAGTCTGAATTATTGAATGGTTCAAGTAATTTCAGAGTGAAGTAGAAGATCATTGTGACAAGAGGATAAAATCTCTATGATACGATCATAGAGATGAATATCTGAGTTACGAGTTTTGGCACACAATTAAGACATTGTGGAAATTGTTTCATAATTAATACCGCCTGGAACACCATAGTGTGATGGTGTGTCCGAACATCATAGTTGCACCCTATTGGATATGGTGCGTACCATGATGTCTCTTATCGAATTACCACTATCGTTCATGGGTTAGGCATTAGAGACAACCACATTCACTTTAAATAGGGCACCACGTAATTCCGATGAGATGACACCGTATGAATTATGGTTTAGAGAAACCTAAGTTGTCGTTTCTTAAAGGTTTGGGGCTGCGACGCTTATGTGAAAAAGTTTCAGGATTAAGCTCGAACCCAAAGCGGATAAAATGCATCTTCATAGGAAACCCAAAACAGTTGGGTATACCTCCTAATTCAGATCCGAAAGCAATAAGGGATTGTTTCTAGAATCGGGTCCTTTCTCGAGGAAAGGTTTCTCTCGAAAGAGTTGAGTGGGAGGATGGTGGAGACTTGATGAGGTTATTGAACCGTCACTTCAACCAGTGTGTAGCAGGGCACAGGAAGTTGTTCCCGTGGCACCTACACCAATTGAAGTGGAAGCTTATGATATTGTTCATGAAGTTTCGGATCAAATCACTGCCGTACCTCGTAGGGTGACAAGGATACGTACTACTTCAGAGTGGTACGGTAATCCTATCTTGAAGGTCATGTTGCTAGACAACAATGAACCTACGAGCTATGGAGAAGCGATGGTGGGCCCGGATTCCGATAAATGGCTTGAGGCCATAAAATCCGAGAGAGGATCCATGTATGAAAACAAAGTGTAGACTTTGGCAGAACGGCTCGATGGTCGTAAGGCTAATGAGTACAGATGGATCTCAAAAGGAAGATGGACAATGATGGTAAATGTCACCATTAAGAAAGCTCGACTTGTCGTTAAGATGTTTTCCGACAAGTTCAAGGAGTTGACTACGATGAGATTTTCTCACTCGTAGCGATGCTAAGAGTCTGTTGGAATTGGATTAGCAGTTACTGCATGATTGATGAAATCTTGCAGATAGGATGTCAAAACATTGTTTCCTCGACGTTATACTTGAGGAAAGGTTGTATGTGATACAACCGGAAGGTTTTGTCAATCCCAAAAGATGCTAATAAGTATGCAAAGCTCCAGCAATCCTTCTAAGGACTGGAGTGAGCATCTCGGAGTTGGAATGTGTGTTTTGATGATGATCAAAGATTTTGGATTTATACAAAGTTTACGAGAAACTTGTATTTCCAAAGAAGTGAGTGGGAGCACTATAGAATTTCTGATAAGGATATGTTGTTGACATATTGTTGATCAGAAATGACGTAGAATTTCTGGAAAGCATATAGGGTTATTTTGAAAGTTTTTCAATGGAAAGCCTGGATTAAGCTACTTGAACATTGAGCATCAAGATCTATAAGGATAGATCAAAATGCTTAATAATACTTTCAAATGAGCACATACCTTGACATGATCTTGAAGGTGTTCAAGATGGACCAGTCAAAGAAGGAGTTCTTGCCTGAGTTGTAAGGTACGAAGTTAAGACTTAAAGCTCGACCACGACAGAAAAGAGAGAAAGGACGAAGGTCGTCCCCTATGCTTTAGACGTAGGCTCTACAGTATGCTATGCTGTGTACCGCACCGAAAGTGTGCCTTGCCATGAGTCAGTCAAGGGGTACAAGAGTGATCCATGAATGGATCATAGGACAGCGGTCAAAGTTATCCTTAGTAACTAGTGGACTAAGAAATTTTCTCGATTATGGAGGTGGTAAAAGAGTTCGTCATAAAGGCTACGACGATGCAAGCTTGACACCTATCCGGATAGCTCTGAGTAGAGAGACCGGATACATATATTGGAGCAATAATTTAGAATAGCTCAAAGTAGAACAGTTATTTGGAATAGCTCCAAATAGAGCGTGGTAGCTGCATCTAGGAGATGACATAGAGATTTGTAAAGCACACACGGATCTGAAAGGTTCAGACCCATTGACTAAAACCTCTCTCACAAGCAACATGATCAAACATAAAACTCATTGAGTATTAATCACATAGTGATGTGAACTAGACTACTGACTCTAGTAAACTCTTGGGTATTAGTCACATGGCGATGTGACCTGTGAGTGTTAATCACATGGCGATGTGAACTAGATTATTGACTCTAGTGCAAGTGGGAGACTGTTGGAAATATGCCCTAGAGGCAATAATAAAAGTGTTATTATTATATTTCTTTGTTCATGATAATAGTCTTTTATTCATGCTATAACTGTATTATCCGGAAATCGTAATACACGTGTGAATACATAGACCACAATATATCCCTGGTGAGCCTCTAGTTGACTAGCTCGTTGTGATCAACGGATAGTCATGGTTTCCTGACTATGGACATTGGATGTCGTTGATAACGGGATCACATCATTAGGAGAATGATGTGATGGACAAGACCCAATCCTAAGCATAGCACAAAGATCGTGTAGTTCGTTTGCTAGAGCTTTGCCAATGTCAAGTATCTCTTCCTTTGACCATGAGATCGTGTAACTCCTGGATACCGTAGGAGTGCTTTGGGTGTATCAAACGTCACAACGTAACTGGGTGACTATAAAGGTGCACTACAGGTATCTCCGAAAGTATCTATTGTTTTATGCGGATCGAGACTGGGATTTGTCACTCCGTGTAAACGGAGAGGTATCTCTGGGCCCACTCGGTAGGACATCATCATATGCGCAATGTGACCAAGGATTTGATCACGGGATGATGTGTTACGGAACGAGTAAAGTGACTTGCCGATAACGAGATTGAACAAGGTATTGGATACCGACGATCGAATCTCGGGCAAGTAAAATACCGCTAGACAAAGGGAATTGAATACGGGATTGATTAAGTCCTTGACATCGTGGTTCATCCGATGAGATCATCGTGGAACATGTGGGAGCCATCATGGGTATCCAGATCCCGCTGTTGGTTATTGACCAGAGAACGTCTCGGTCATGTCTGCATGTCTCCCGAACCCGTAGGGTCTACACACTTAAGGTTCGATGACGCTAGGGTTATAAAGGAAGCTTGTATGTGGTTACCGAATGTTGTTCGGAGTCCCGGATGAGATCCCGGACGTCACGAGGAGTTCCGGAATGGTCCGGAGGTAAAGATTTATATATAGGAAGTCCTGTTTCGGCCATCGGGACAAGTTTCGGGGTCATCGGTATTGTACCGGGACCACCGGAAGGGTCCCGGGGGCCCACCGGGTGGGGCCACCTGCCCCGGGGGGGCACATGGGCTGTAGGGGGTGCGCCTTGGCCTACATGGGCCAAGGGCACCAGCCCCAAGAGGCCCATGCGCCTAGGGAACCCTAGAGGGAAGAGTCCTCAAGGGGGAAGGCACCTCCGAGGTGCCTTGGGGAGGATGGACTCGTCCCCCCCTCTTGGCCGCCGCACCAGATGCCATCTGGAGGCTGGCCGCCGCCCCTTGGGGTGGGAAACCCTAAAGGGGGCGCAGCCCTCCCCTTCCCCTATATATATGAGGCCTAGGGGCTGCCCATAACACGCGATTTGATATCTTGTTGGTGCAGCCCTGCCCCTCTCCCTCCTCCTCTTCTCCCATGGTGCTTGGCGAAGCCCTGCGGGATTGCCACGCTCCTCCACCATCACCACGCCGTTGTGCTGCTGTTGGATGGAGTCTTCCTCAACCTCTCCCTCTATCCTTGCTGGATCAAGGCGTGGGAGACGTCACCGGGCTGTACGTGTGTTGAACGCGGAGGTGCCGTGCGTTCGGCACTTGATCATCGGTGATTTGAATCACGACGAGTACGACTCCATCAACCCCGTTCACTTGAACGCTTCCGCTTAGCGATCTACAAGGGTATGTAGATGCACTCTCCTTTCTACTCGTTGCTGGTCTCTCCATAGATAGATCTTGGTGATACGGAGGAAAATTTTTGAATTTCTGCTACGTTCCCCAACAGTCCGGCCAAATGGGATCGAGCGTGTTGGGGAATGTGGTGCACCCCTGCAGGGAAGTTAATCTATTCGAATAGCCGTGATCTTCGGTAACAGGACGACTTGGAGTTGTACCTTGACCTTATGACAACTAGAACCAGATACTTAATAAAACACACCCTTCCAAGTTCCACAGACAACCCGGTGATCGCTTTTCCGCAGGGCGACGAGGAGAGGATTGCCGGGTGGGATTATGCTATGCGATGCTACTGGAGATGCTACTTGGAGATGCTATTGGAGATGCTACTTGGAGATGCTACTTGGAGGACTTCAATCTACTCTCTTCTACGTGCTGCGAGACGGAGGCTGCCAGAAGCGTAGTCTTCGATAGGACTAGCTATCCCCCTTTTTATTCTGACATTCTGCAGTTCAGTCCACCGATATGGCCTCCTTACACATATACCCATGCATATGTAGTGTAGTTCCTTGCTTGCGAGTACTTTGGATGAGTACTCACGGTTGCTTTCTCCCCCCTTTTTCCCCTTTCCTTTCTTTCTGGTTGTCGCAACCAGATGCTGGAGTCCAGGAGCCAGGAGCCAGCGTTGACGACGACTACTACATTGGAGGTGCCTACTACTACGTGCAGGCTGACGACGACGACCAGGAGTAGTTAGGAGGATCCCAGGCTGGAGGCCTGCGCCTTATTCGATCTGTATCCCAGTTTGTGCTAGCCATCTTATGGCAACTTGTTTAACTTATGTCTGTACTCAGATATTGTTGCTTCCGCTGATTCGTCTATGATCGAGCACTTGTATTCGAGCCCTCGAGGCCCCTGGCTTGTATTATGATGCTTATATGACTTATTTTATTTGTAGAGTTGTGTTGTGATATCTTCCCGTGAGTCCCTGATCTTGATCGTACACATTTGCGTGCATGATTAGTGTACGATTGAATCGGGGGCGTCACACCCTTGCTCAACCTCCTCTTAACGGCCAAAGGACTAGGCCAACTCAACATGCATCGTAGAGTCCCACGCTCCAGGCTTGGTCGCACTTGCCGCATCACACGGCCACGCTACCTGACGCCACCATCGGCATCTCGCCATCGTCGTCGTATCGCACGACCCCTTGGCATCTCGCCTTCTCCACTCGTCTCTGCTGAAGCTTCACCGGACTAGCTACTCTCCAACCTATCCTACATACATGACAAAAGCAAACTAAATATGCAGATACATGCATCAAGATTAAAGCTAACATTTTCCTCCTTAATCTTGATTCCCCAATCTCCGATGCAGATCACCCGCAACCACTTGTCGACGCCATCGCAGCGTCGCAGCCACTTGCCGTTGTGGACACCGTCACGGCGCCAGTTTCCATGGACCATCTCGTCGTCGTGGATGACGCCCTCGCAACGCCAATCACCACGCCTTCTTGCCGTGGACGGCGCTGTCGCGGTGCCGTGTAACACGACCTCCTGCCGCATGCAACGACCATCTTTTGACGTGGAGGACGCCTTCGCGGCGCCAATCGACACACCGTCATCATCTTGCGCCGTCGCACCACAACATTGGCTTCGCACCAACTCTCCATGATGACGATGGCATCGCACCACCGTCGTCAGCATCGCACCGACTCGAGTGACGGCATCGCGCCGCCATACATCTTCTTAGCAGCGTCGCACCGCGTCTCTTTGTGACGGCATCACACCGCAACCGGCCACCAACGGCTTCTCGCCGCCGACGGCCTCCACCTCGCGCCGATGTCCTCCACCTCACACGGAGTCCGCCGCGTCGCCGTCGCCATTGACGCGGATCAATAAGGCTCTGATACCAATTGTTGGCGCCGCCTCTCGCAGCGCCCGCCGCCTCCTTGCAGCGCCGCTTCTTCTTCTACTTCTTGCTGCCTCTCACAGCTTAAATCTCCTTGTCTCACACAAGAACACACTATGGAGGAAAACTCACACGGACACACACTTCACCAAGGAGAAACTAGCTTTGCCTTGTCTCCCGGTGAATATCACATAGGCTACATTTTGCTTCAGCCCTCAACGGCTTCAACTCTTTCATTAACTCAAAGCAGTGCTTATATACACAAGTGATTGACCGACCTGCCAAGCCAGCCGCCACACCCGGCTACACTAACCCACTAACCCATGCACTCACGCACTAACCCAGGCCACTAACACATGACCTTTTCCTACGGCCAGTACTGCACAGACGACCCCAACTTTCGTTGAATATCCGCAGGACCTGCAGCACCGACTAACAAACTCATGCATGCAGCCTAATCACTACTACATGCACGCCTATGCCCGGCCCTTGCTCAACCTCCTCTTAACGGCCAAAGGACTAGGCCAACTCAACATGCATCGTAGAGTCCCACGTTCCAGCCTTGGTCGCACTTGCCGCATCACACGGCCACGTTGCCTCGCGCAACACTGCAGCCTCACGCCACCATGGGCATCTCGCCATCGTCGTCGTATCGCACGACCCCTTGGCATCTCGCCTTCTCCACTCGTCTCTGCTGAAGCTTCACCGGACTAGCTACTCTCTAACCTATCCTACATACATGACAAAAGCAAACTAAATATGCAGATACATGCATCAAGATTAAAGCTAACATTTTCCCCCTTAATCTTGATTCCCCAATCTCCGATGCGGATCACCCGCAACCACTTGTCGACGCCATCGCAGCGCCGCAGCCACTTGACGTTGTGGACGCCGTCATGGCGCCAGTTGCCATGGACCATCTCGTCGTCGTGGATGACGCCCTCGCAATGCCAATCACCACGCCTTCTTGCCGTGGACGGCGCTGTCGCGGTGCCGTGTAACACGACCTCCTGCCGCATGCAACGACCATCTCTTGACGTGGACGACGCCTTCGTGGCGCCGATCGCCACACCGTCATCATCTTGCGCCGTCGCACCACAACATTGGCTTCGCACCAACTCTCCATGATGACGATGGCATCGCACCACCGTCGTCAGCATCGCACCGACTCGAGTGACGGCATCGCGCCGCCATACATCTTCTTAGCAGCGTCGCACCGCGTCTCTTTGTACCGGCATCACACCGCAACCGGCCACCAACGGCTTCTCGCCGCCGACGGCCTCCACCTCGCGCCGATGTCCTCCACCTCACACGGAGTCCGCCGCGTCGCCGTCGCCATTGACGCGGATCAACAAGGCTCTGATACCAATTGTTGGCGCCACCCTCTCGCAGCGCCCGCCGCCTCCTTGCAGTGCCGCTTCTTCTTCTTCTACCTCTTGCTGCCTCTCACAGCTTAAATCTCCTTATCTCACACAAGAACACACTATGGAGGAAAACTCACACGGACACACACTTCACCAAGGAGAAACTAGCTTTGCCTTGTCTCCCGGTGAATATCACATAGGCTACATTTTGCTTCAGCCCTCAACGGCTTCAACTCTTTCATTAACTCAAAGCAGTGCTTATATACACAAGTGATTGACCGACCTGCCAAGCCAGCCGCCTCACCCGGCTACACTAACCCACTAACCCATGCACTCACGTACTAACCCAGGCCACTAACACATGACCTTTTCCTACGGCCAGTACTGCACGGACGACCCCAACTTTCGTTGAATATCCGCAGGACCTGCAGCACCGGCTAACAAACTCATGCATGCAGCCTAATCACTACTACATGCACGCCTATGCCCGGCCCTTGCTCAACCTCCTCTTAACGGCCAAAGGACTAGGCCAACTCAACATGCATCATAGAGTCCCACGCTCCAGCCTTGGTCGCACTTGCCGCATCACACGGCCACGCTGCCTCGCGCAACACTGCAGCCTCACGCCACCATCGGCATCTCGCCATCGTCGTCGTATCGCACGACCCCTTGGCATCTCTCCTTCTCCACTCGTCTCTGCTGAAGCTTCACCGGACTAGCTACTCTCTAACCTATCCTACATACATGACAAAAGCAAACTAAGTATGCAGATACATGCATCAAGATTAAAGCTAACATTTTCCCCCTTAATCTTGATTCCCCAATCTCCGATGCGGATCACCCGCAACCACTTGTCGACGCCATCGCAGCGCCGCAGCCACTTGCCGTTGTGGACGCCGTCACGGCGCCAGTTGACATGGACCATCTCGTCGTCGTGGATGACGCCCTCGCAACGCCAATCACCACGCCTTCTTGCCGTGGACGGCGCTGTCGTGGTGCCGTGTAACACGACCTCCTGCCGCATGCAACGACCATCTCTTGACGTGGACGACGCCTTTGCGGCGCCGATCGCCACACCGTCATCATCTTGCGCCGTCGCTCCGCAACATTGGCTTCGCACCAACTCTCCATGATGACGATGGCATCGCACCACCGTCGTCGGCATCGCACCACCGTCGTCGGCATCGCACCGACTCGAGTGACGGCATCGCGCTGCCATACATCTTCTTAGCAGCGTCGCACCGCGTCTCTTTGTGACGGCATCACACCGCAACCGGCCACCAACGGCTTCTCGCCGCCGACGGCCTCCACCTCTCGCCGATGTCCTCCACCTCACACGGAGTCCGCCGCGTCGCCGTCGCCATTGACGCGGATCAACAAGGCTCTGATACCAATTGTTGGCGCCGCCCTCTCGCAGCGCCCGCCGCCTCCTCGCAGCGCCGCTTCTTCTTCTACCTCTTGCTGCCTCTCACAGCTTAAATCTCCTTGTCTCACACAAGAACACACTATGAAGGAAAACTCACACGGACACACACTTCACCAAGGAGAAACTAGCTTTGCCTTGTCTCCCGGTGAATATCACATAGGCTACATTTTGCCTCAGCCCTCAACGGCTTCAACTCTTTCATTAACTCAAAGCAGTGCCTATATACACAAGTGATTGACCGACCTGCCAAGCCAGCCGCCACGCCCGGCTACACTAACCCACTAACCCATGCACTCACGCACTAACCCAGGCCACTAACACATGACCTTTTCCTACGGCCAGTACTGCACGGACGACCCCAACTTTCGTTGAATATCCGCAGGACCTGCAGCACCGGCTAACAAACTCATGCATGCAGCCTAATCACTACTACATGCACGCCTATGCCCGGCCCTTGCTCAACCTCGTCTTAACGGCCAAAGGACTAGGCCAACTCAACATGCATCGTAGAGTCCCACGCTCCAGCCTTGGTCGCACTTGCCGCATCACACGGCCACGCTGCCTCGCGCAACACTGCAGCCTCACGCCACCATCAGCATCTCGCCATCGTCGTCGTATCACACGACCCCTTGGCATCTCGCCTTCTCCACTCGTCTCTGCTGAAGCTTCACCGGACTAGCTACTCTCTAACCTATCCTACATACATGACAAAAGCAAACTAAATATGCAGATACATGCATCAAGATTAAAGCTAACATTTTCCCCCTTAATCTTGATTCCCCAATCTCCGATGCGGATCACCCGCAACCACTTGTCGACGCCATCGCAGCGCCGCAGCCACTTGCCGTTGTGGACGCCGTCACGGCGCCAGTTGCCATGGACCATCTCATCGTCGTGGATGACGCCCTCGCAACGCCAATCACCACGCCTTCTTGCCGTGGACGGCGCTGTCGCGGTGCCGTGTAACACGACCTCCTGCCGCATGCAACGACCATCTCTTGACGTGGACGACGCCTTCGCGGCGCCGATCGCCACACCGTCATCATCTTGCGCCGTCGCACCACAACATTGGCTTCGCACCAACTCTCCATGATGACGATGGCATCGCACCACCGTCGTCAGCATCGCATCGACTCGAGTGATGGCATCGCGCCGCCATACATCTTCTTAGCAGCATCGCACCGCGTCTCTTTGTGACGGCATCACACCGCAACCGGCCACCAACGGCTTCTCGCCGCCGACGGCCTCCACCTCGTGCCGATGTCCTCCACCTCACACGGAGTCCGCCGTGTCGCCGTCGCCATTGACGCGGATCAACAAGGCTCTGATATTAATTGTTGGCGCCGCCCTCTCGCAGCGCCCGCCGCCTCCTCGCAGCGCCGCTTCTTCTTCTACCTCTTGCTGCCTCTCACAGCTTAAATCTCCTTGTCTCACACAAGAACACACTATGGAGGAAAACTCACACGGACACACACTTCACCAAGGAGAAACTAGCTTTGCCTTGTCTCCCGGTGAATACACATAGGCTACATTTTGCCTCAGCCCTCAAAGGCTTCAACTCTTTCATTAACTCAAAGCAGTGCTTATATACACAAGTGATTGACCGACCTGCCAAGCCAGCCGCCACACCCGGCTACACTAACCCACTAACCCATGCACTCACGCACTAACCCAGGCCACTAACACATGACCTTTTCCTACGGCCAGTACTGCACGGACGACCCCAACTTTCGTTGAATATCCGCAGGACCTGCAGCACCGGCTAACAAACTCATGCATGCAGCCTAATCACTACTACATGCACGCCTATGCCCGGCCCTTGCTCAACCTCCTCTTAACGGCCAAAGGACTAGGCCAACTCAACATGCATCGTGTAGAGTCCCACGCTCCAGCCTTGGTCGCACTTGCCGCATCACACGGCCACGCTACCTGACGCCACCATCGGCATCTCGCCATCGTCGTCGTATCGCACGACCCCTTGGCATCTCGCCTTCTCCACTCGTCTAAACCTATCCTACATACATGACAAAAGCAAACTAAATATGCAGATACATGCATCAAGATTAAAGCTAACAGCTTCTCCCCCATCACTACTAGCTTTGTTCTCTCCTCCTTCCCCTACCTCTCCCTCGTCAACTCTAATCATGTTAAGTATAGTGATACATTGTTTTTTTCTGTAATGTACGCATCGTCCAGAAAAAGCCGACACGAACACTTTGCATCCCCCGCCCCTCATCTTCCACTCGTGCCCTAGGGGTAATCGTCGCACCACCGAAGTCGAGGTGGACGGCGAACCATCCCCTCCTCGCCTGAATTACACTATGGAGTAATAGAATAGCTTTGGGTGGTAACAGGCCTGTAGGAGTAACAGTAGACATTTTGGGTAGTAACATATAATGAAGTGTACCAGGAGTACTTTGGACTGTAATAGGACTTTTGTAGTAATAGTATTACTTTGAGTGGTAACAGGATTGAGTGGTAACAGTACACAGTTTGGGTAGTAACATATCATGAAGAGTAACAGTAGTACTTTGGATAGTTTAGCACAACACATCAGTTTATGGCAACGCAAACAAACTTCTTCTTGGTTTTTTTCTTTTTTTTGTTTTCTCCTCTTCATGTTTTCGCACTATGTCAGCAATCATTTCAGGCTGCTCCACAGTATTTCTCTCATGGAGAAGAAGGTGGACCAGTTTTGCTGCCTTGTATCGTTTAGCCTTGCTCTGCAAATTGAAATGAAAATGAGAGATAATGCACGTTATGTCCTATAAATTGAAATGAAAATGAGAGATAATGCAGGTTAAGCACAGTATTTTTTGCATCATGTACACTCAGAAAACTTTTGGCATATGTTCTACTTTATCACATGAAACAACTATGACTCCAGAAGGATAATGTAGAGTTGAAGCAGAAAATAAAACTTTTGGTGTGTGAAGTTAGAAACATGCATGCTATAGTTTGCACTTCACATCAATGTAAAGAGGGGAATGTACTAACCGACATCTTCATGTCTATGGGCAACTGATATACATTGTACCGCTCAAGGATAAGCATAAATGCTAAACAACATACTTTTAACTTGGCATTGAGAATAGCAGTTGACACCCTTATTTTGGATATTTCAGAAGAAAATGGCGAGATGCGACCCTTTTGCAGAAAGGCTTTGCCTACTTGATCCGTGAATATTCTAGCTAAATTTGCAACCTCTCTATCCTGCTTCGATTCACTGTGATGCACGACAGATATCTGGTCTTTCATACTAACATCGACAAAGAACACAAACCATTCTTGATGGTGAATGGTAGGACAAGATAGCTGCAAAAATTAACATGCATTAGAATGTTGATTAAATTATCATGTGTATTATCATTAGAATTCTGCATCACTTACGTAAATCTGCTCTATTTCTTTTTCTTTTTGGTGTTTGATTCCGTCATCAGGAAGCGCTTTCACAATACTTCCCAGGAATCCATCGCTGGTCTGCACAATTTGGCTTATATACATGTTATTGTTCATGGATAACTTTATCAACAGAAAAACATTCCAGTTTTTATGGAGGTATAATTATTCTGTTTGTTGGAGCCTTTAATCCTATCATCATGATTGAGGCATTCAATGAATGCATTCATAATGCTCAGGGCATTGTCACCTTCCCCAAAGAACTTTACAAATTTGCCCCCCTTCATGATAGTCCAACACACATTCAACAGTTCGTGATCATTGCTTCATGGATTAAAAACATGATATGAATATCAGTCAGTTAATCAATTAAAACAACTCTCAACAAACTAGTGCTAATATTCATAAAGTTGTGAGTATAAATATCCATAGACTTACCATTCTGCTTTGACAAATCGGTAGACCTAATCACAACCAATAGAAGACAACAATTCACATTCTTCAAAAGTAATGAGATTATTATTCTTATAGGAGGAACAACCATCCTCCTGCCTACTCTCACAATTGGTGTCTTTGTTACTAATGAATTGGAGGATTTGTGGTTATCTGCTCCTTCAACCATAGAAGAGTCAACTTGGTCAAGGCCTGAATCACTCATCTGTATATCCTCTTTGGCATGTGTGCTCTCTTCCTGGTCAAGAACAGGGTTGTCCTGTGTTCTCTCTTCCAGGTGAATGGCATGAGATGTTCTGTTTTCCTGGTCTTGGGCTGTGTGCCCTTGTCCTTCTCAAGAACATGGTTGTCCCGTGTTCTCTCTTCCAGGTGATGGGCATGAGGTGTGCTCTCTTCCTGGTCTTTGGCATGTATGCTCTTTTCTTGGTCAAGAATAGCATTATCCTGTATTCTCTCTTCTGGCTGGTGGGCATGAGGTGTGCTGTCTTCCTGGTCAAGAACGGGCTTGTTTGGTGTGGTCTCTTCCTGGCGAGGAACGGGCTTGTCCTGGTTACTGCTTGGATTGTGATCATTCTCTATGGCATCTTGGACATGAGGTTCGTCCTGAGAGACTAAATCCATGCTCTCTTCCTGGTGAGTGACGGGGTTGTCCTGGTTACTGCCTTCGTTGCTCTTCTCTGAGGTATCTTGGGCATGAGGTTCAGGGTCTTCCTGTTTTCCTGAAGTGCCCCTTGCATTTTGGGCATTATCATATCTAAAATTCAGTGAGACAAAACCCTCCTCCTCATCCTCATCCTCGTTCTCCTCGTCATCAGCTGCTCGACATTCAGGGTTTCTTCTGTTCAAACTGTGATGGAGGAGGCCGATAGAAAGCTCTTTGTGGAACTTCAACATGTTTTCCTGCATTTTTGAGGCATGAATCATTTGTTTTCGAATTTGAATATAACAAAACTTAAAACCAAGGCTCTATGTTTACTTTATCGATGTTATATACCGCCATCTGCTCGAACCCTTGGATATATAATAGAACATGATAGCTACAATCACGACAACAATAATTACAATAATCAGTGCTATAGAAGGTGGTAAACACAGACTATAGTTTGTCTCATCCACGTGTTCTTTTGAGGTTCAACCTCTGGCTTTTCTACAACATTATCAGAAATGTTGATGTTGTGCTTAGTGCTTAAATATGTATTCAGTTTAGTTGACACATCATGTGCCACACTTTCATGTCTCCCTGGACAGGAGTCAAGGATATATTTATTTTAACCGTAATGGAATTGGCAACCAAGAAATAATGCTGAGAATGAGCTATAGGAATGAATATCTTAAAAAACATCTATTGCCAAAACTCATGAGATTGAAATATAAAGATCTGATACAATAATACATAAACCTGTGTCATGTCCTTCACTTTCTCTGTTGTAAGCTACGCGTCCAAATATTTAGGTTGATCTTCTTGATGCAGCAGATCAACCTGGAATAATCAAAAGAGACGACAATCGTAGGTATAGGTTAGAGTTTAGGGTTAGGGTTTAAGGATAAGTACTTACAACATAAAATTCTCCAAGGATAGATTTATCCTTACAGCCCTTTGATCGTAGCTGGCATAATAAGTGTAGTATGTTTGATTACATTTGGCCATATGGTTTGAAACAATCCACAAAAGTAGACTCATGTACACAGTAGTTATCAATCTCTAGTACAATACTGTCACGGGTTCTATCTAAAACATGTTTTTTCTACAAACCATCAACGTTATTGTCTTCAGAATTTTGATAGTAGAAATAAAGAAAGAGATTTTAGTAAGCGGTAATTAAAGAAGAAAACAATAAAATATTATCATCAGGTTCTTATCCAAAAATAAAATAGCATGGTTTAGAAACACAACATGTATTGGGTTGTAACATAAAAAACATAGGCGAGCAACGGTACAGATGGTCGTCGCGCGTCTGCTCTCCCTACACGCCGGTTGTTTCTTCCTCTAGTGTCCTAGGGAGGGCGGAAGCGTGGCGACCATCTGTACGGTTGCTCGCCTATGTTTGTTATGTTACCACCCAATACACGTTGTGTTTCTAAACCATGACATTTCATTTTTGGATAGGAACCTGATGACAGTATTTTATTGTTTTCTTCTTTAATTCCCGCTAAATAGAATCTCTTTTTTTATTCTATCATCAGAATTCTGACGACAATAGCGTTGATAGTTTGTACAAGAAACCTGTTTTAGAAAGAACCTCTGACAGTATTGTATTAGAGATTGATGACTACCGTATACATGAGTCTATTTTTGTGGATTGTTTCAAACCATGTGGCCAAATGCAATTAAACATAATACACTTAGTATGCCACCTATGGTCAAAGGGCTAGAAGGATAAAATTATCCTTGGAGAATTTTCTGTTGTAAGTACTTATCTTTAAATGCTAACCCTAACATGTACCTATGATTGTCGTCTCTTTTGATTATTCTAGGTTGATTTGCTGCATCAAGAAGATGATACTAAATATCTGGACACCCAGCTTACAGTAGAGAAAGTGAAGGACATGATGCAGGTTTGTGTATTATTTATTGGATCGTTGTATTTCAATGTCATGAGTTTTCACAGTAGATTTTTTCCAGATATTCATTCCTATAGCTCATTCTCAACATTATTCCTTGGTTGCCGTTTCCATTACGGTAAAAAAGAAATATATCCTTAACTCCTGTCTAGGCAGGCATGAAAGCATGCCACATGATGTGTTAGCTAAACTGGATACATATTTAAGAACTAAGCACAACATCAACATTTTTGATTATGTTGTAGAAAAGCAAGAGTTTGAACCTCAAAAGAACAAGTGGATGACACGAACCGTAGTCTGTGTTTACCCCCCTTTTTAGCGCTTATTATTGCAATTATTGCAGTCGTTATTGTGGCTATAATATTCTATTATATATCCAAGGGTTCGAGGAGATGGTGGTATATAACATCGATACGGTAAACATTAGCCTTGTTTTGAATTTTTTTATATTCAAATTCGGAAACAAATGATTTATGCCTCAAAAATGTAGGAAAATGTGTTGAAGTTTCGCAAGGAGCATTCTATCGGCCTCCTCCGTCACAGTTTGAATAGAAGAAACCTTGAACGCCAACCAGCCGATGATGAGGATGAGGATTTTGTCTCACTAAATTTTATAAGTGATAATGACCAAAATGCAGGGCGCACTTCAGGCAACCAGGAAGACCCCGAACCTCATGCCCAAGATACCTCAAAGAAGAGTGACGAAGGCAGTAACCAGGACAACCCCATCACTCGCCAGGAAGAGAGCATGGATTTTGTCTCGCAGGACGAACCTCATGTCTAAGATGCCTTAGAGAATGGTCATAATCCAGGCAGACAACCCCGTTCCTCGCCAGGAAGAGACCACATAAGACAACCCCGTTCTTGACTAGGAAGAGAGCACACCTCATGCCCATCACCCAGAAGAGAGAACACGGGACACCATCGTTCATGACCAGGAAGAGAGCACACCCCATATGCCCATCACTCGAAAGAGAGAACACATGCAACCTTGTTCTTGAGCAGGACGAGAGCACACATGCCCAAGACCAAGAAGAGAGCACATCTCATGCCCATCACCCGAAAAAGAGAACACATAATAACCCTGTTTTTAACCAGGAGGAGAGCACACATGCCCAAGAGGATATAGAGATGACTGATTCGGGTCGTGACCAGGTTGACCCTTCTATGGTTGACGGAGCAGATGGTCACCAATCCCCCAATTCATTAGCAGCAAAGACACCAGTTGTGAAAGCAGTCAGGAGGATGGTTGTTCCTCTTGTCAAGTATAATGATCCTATTACTTTTGTGATGAGGTCTATCGACTGTGATGAGGTTTATCGACTTGTCAAAACGGAATGGTAAGTTTATGGATATTCATACTAATAAGTTTATAGATATTAGCACTAGTTTGTCGAGAGTTGCTTTAATTGATTAACTAACTGATATTCTTTTCATGTTTTTATTCCGTGAAGCAATGATCATGAGATGTTGAAATTGTGTGGGACTATCATGAAGGGGGACGAACTTGTAAAGTTCTTAAAGGAAAGTAACAATGCCCTAAGCATTATCAATGCATTCATCAAATGCCTCAAGCATGATGATGTGATTAAAGGCTACAACAAATACAAAATAATTTTTTCATCACAAGAACTGGTAAGTTTTTCTGTTGGATATCCATGAACAATAACATGTATATAAGCAAAATGGTGCAGACCAGGGATGGAGTTCGTGGAAGTTGTGAAAGCGTTTGTTGATGAGGGAATCAAACACGGAAAAGAAAAATAAAAGAGCAGATTTTTATAAGTGGTGCAGAATTCTAATGACAATACATGATAATACAACCAACATTCTAATACAGGTAAATTTTTGCAACTATCTTGTACTACCATTCACCCGCAAAAGTGTTTTGTGTTTTTTGTTGATTTTAGAATGAAATACCAGGTCTCTGTTCGTGCATTGCAGTGAATCGAAACGGGCTAGGGAGGTTGCAAACTTAATATTCACGGTGTAGGTAGGCAAAGCCTTTCTGCAAAAAGGTTGTGTCTCGCCATTTTCTTCTGAAATATCCAAAATAAGGGTGTCAACTGCTATTCTCAATGCCAAGTTAAAAGACAGTTGTTTAGCATTTATGCTTATCCTTGAGCGGTACTATGGATATCAGATGCTCATGGACATGAAGATGCCGGTTAGAGCATTCCCCTCTTTACATGATGTGAAGTGGAAATCACAGCATGCATGTTTTCAACTTCACACTCCAATAGTTTTATTTTCTACTTCAACTCTACATTATCCTTGTTTCATGTGACAAACCAGAACATATGCCAAAAGTTTTCTGAGTGTACATGATGCAAAAAATATTGTGCATAACCGTCATTATCTCTCCTTTCCATTTCAATTTGCAGGACATAACCTGCATTATCTCTCCTTTTCATTTTAATTTGCAGGAGAGGGCTAAATGATACAAGGTACTCCCTCCTTCCATCTATATAGGGCCTAATGCATTTTTCGCGGCTAACTTTGACCAAATATTACAACAATAATATATGGCATGCAACTTACACAAAGCACACCTTTAAATTCGTGTGTGAAAGAAGCTTTCAATGATATAATTTTCACATTGTGCATGTGATGTACTATTAATCTTGTCAATAGTCAAAGGCGGTCTTAAAAAACGCATTAAGCCCTATATAGATGGAAGGAGGGAGTAGCAAAACTGGTCCACCTCTTCTCCATTAGAGAAATATTGTGGAACAGCCTCAAGTGATTGCTGACATAGTGCAAAAACATGAAGAGGAGAAAAGTAAAAAAGGAAAAAACTAAGTAGTTTGGTTGCCTTGCCATAAAGTGATGTGATATGCTAAACTGTCCAAAGTACTGCAATTACTCTTCATGACATGTTACTACGAAACTGTCTACTGTTACTCCTATTCCTGTTACCACTCAAAGTAATACTGTTACTTCTCAAGGCATGTTACTGTCCAATTACTTCTGGTACTCTTCATGATATGTTACTACTCAAACTGTCTATTGTCAGGACTATTACCACTGAAAGTAATTATGTTACTCCATAGTGTAATTCAAGCAAGGTGGAGGTGGTTCGCCGTCATCGCCGTCCACCTCGGCTTCGCCAGTGCGGAGATTACCCCTAGGGCACGCGTGGAAGAAGAGGGGCAGGGGATGCGTAGTGGTCGCGTCGTGTTTTTTGGGCCGATGATGAATCGGTCACATAGGCCGAATTAACGACAGACCATGGGTTTTTTCACGGGAGTAGCGGACATCCCATGCATCATGATATTTGCCCTAGGCGCTCTAAAAAAGCACTGACAGATTATGTTACCAATCTTTCCTGACAAAGAAAACTTAGTGATAGAAATTACATAAGGTCTATTACCAGTATTTCCTGACAGGGAAACATTGGTAATAGACTTAACATAAGATCTGTTACCAATCTTTCTTGACCAAGAAAAGTTGGTGATAGACATAACATAAGTTTTGTTACCATGCTTTCCCGACCAAGAAATGTTGGTAGCGGGATGAGCATGCTGGCTATGTCAGCTACAATGCCCCCTCTAAGTATAGTCCCCTTCACATTCGAAAAATGCAAAGTTTACAATCTTGTAGTCGAGCGGCCAGGAGAAAGATTTTGCGACAAGTCAACTCCTTGAACTTGTCAAAAACATTTTGTGACAAGTCGAGCTTTGTAGACAGTAACATTACCATCAGCGTCAGTATTCCTCTTGAATATCCATTTATTCTCTATAGCTCGCCGATCATCGGGCAAGTCAACCAAAGTCCACACTTTGTTCTCATACATGGATCTTATCTCAGATTTCATGGCTTCAAGCCATTTATCGGAATCTGGGCTCATCATAGCTTTTTCATAGTTTGTAAGTTCATCATGGTCTAGTAACATGACTTCCAGAACAGGATTACGGTACCACTTTGGTGAGGAACATGCTCTAGTTGATCTACGAGGTTCGATAGTAACTTGATGTGAAGTTTCATGATCATCATCATTAGCTTCCTCTTTTGTTGGTGTAGGCATAACGCGAATGGTTTTCTGTGATGAGCTACTTTCTAATTCATGAGAAGGTACAATTACCTCATCAAGTTCTACTTTTCTTCCACTCACTTCTTTCGAGAGAAACTCCTCTAGAAAAGATGTATTCTTAGCAACAAAAATTTTGCCTTCGGATCTATGATAGAAAGTGTAGCCAGCAATTTCTTTTGGGTATCCTATGAAGATGCACTTATCCGATTTGAGTTCGAGCTTATCACGCTGAAGCTTTTTCACATAAGCATCGCAACCCCAAACTTTAAGAAATGATAGCTTAGGTTTCCTGCCAAACCACAGCTCATACGTTGTCGTCTCAATAGATTTAGACGGTGCCCTATTTTAAGTGAATGCAGCTGTGTCTAATGCATAACCCCAAAACGATAGTGGTAAATCGGTAAGCAACATCATAGATCGCACCATATCTAATAAAGTACGGTTATAACATTTGGACACACCATTACGTTGTGGTGTTTCAGGTGGCGTGAGTTGTGAAACTATTCCTTATTGTTTTAAATGAAGACCAAACTCGTATAACTCAAATATTCACCTCCAGGATCAGATCATAGAAACTTTATTTTCTTGTTATGATGATTCTCCACTTCACTCTGAAATTCTTTGAACTTTTCAAATGTTTCAGACTTGTGTTTCACCAAGTAGATATACCCATATCTTCTTAAATCATATATGAAGGTTAGAGAATAACGATACCCACCAAGTAGAAGCACTCAGTTTTAGGCTTGGGTCCAGCTTTGGGCTACTTCCCGGGAGTGGCAACTTGCATGCCATTCTTCTTAAAGTTTCCCTTCTTCCCTTGCCCTTTTTCTTGAATATAGCGGTCTTGTTAACCATCAATACTTGATGCTCCTTGATCCCCCTTCCCGGGAGTGGCAACTTGCATATCATTATCCATCCCTTGCATATTATAGTTCATCACGAAGCCTTTGTAGCTTGGTGGTAGTGATTGAAGAACTCTGTCAATAACACCATCATCTGGAAGATTAACTCCCACCTGAGTCAAGTGATTATGATACCCATACATTTTGTGTATGTGTTCACTGACATAACTGTTCTCCTTCATCTTGCAACTATAGAACTTGTTGGAGACTTCATATTTCTCAACTCGAGCATTTGCTTGAAATATTAACTTCAACTCCTGGAACATCTCATATGGTCCATGACGTTCAAAACGTCTTTGAAGTCCCGATTCTAAGCCATAAAGCATGGCACATTGAACTACCAGGTAGTCATCAGAGCAAGCTTGTCAGACGTTCATAACATTGGCATCTGCTCCGGCAACAGGCCTTTCACCTGGCGGTGCATCAAGGGCATAATTCTTATGTGAAGCAATGAGGATAATCCTTAAGTTATGGACCTAGTCCATGTAGTTGCTACCATCATCTTTCAACTTAGCTTTCTCTAGGAATGCATAAAATTCAAGGAAACGGTAGCACGGGCGATTGATCTACAACATAGATATGCAAAAACTATTAGAACTAAGTTCATGATAAATTATGTTCATTTAATCAAATTACTTGAGAACTCCCACTTAGATAGACATCCCTCAAGTCATCAAAATGATACGTGAACCAAATCAACTTAACCATGTCCGATCATCACGTGAGATGGAGTAGTTTTCAATGGTGAGCATCTCTATGTTGATCATATCTACTACATGATTCACGGTTGACCTTTCAGTCTCCGGTGTTCCGAGGCCATGTTTGTACATGCCAGGCTTGTCAAGTTTAACCCGAGTATTCCGCATGTGTAAAACTGTCTTGCATCCACTGTATGTGAACGTAGATCGCATCACACCTGATCATCATGTGGTGTCTCAGCATAATGAACTGTCACAACGGCTCATACTTAGGGAGAACACTTATACCTCGAAATTTCGTTAAGGGATCATCTTATAATGCTACCGCCGTACAAAGCAAAATAAGATGCATAAAAGATAAACATCAGATGCAATCAAAATATGTGATATGATCTTGTGCTTTTGAACCCCATCTCCAAAGCATCGTCATGATCTCCATCGTCACTGGCTTGACACTTTGATCTCCATCATACCGTCCTGGTCGTCTCGCCAACTATTGCTTCTACAACTATGCATTGTCACGGGCTTCTAGCAAGAACCGTTCTTACCTACGCATCAAAACTACAACGGTGTTTCATCAAATTTTCTGTTTTAACCTTCAGCAAGAACCAGCCGAAGTCAAATTTGATTAAACTAAAGTTGGAGAAATAGACACCCGCTAGCCACCTTTATGCAAACCTAGTTGCATGTCTGTCGGTGTAACCAGTCTCATGAACGTGGTCATGTAAGGTTGGTCCGGACGTTGGTGGTAAGCAGTATGACTATCACCGCCCACAACTCTTTGTGTTCTACTCATGCCTATCATCTAAGCATAGACCTGGCTCTGATACCACTGTTGGGAAAGGTACATGCAATTTAAAAAAAAATTCCTACGCTCACACAAGATCTATCTAGGAGATGCATAGCAACGAGGGGGAGAGAGCGTGTCCACATACCCTCGTAGACCGAAAGTGGAAGCATTTGACAACACTGTTGATGTAGTCAAACTTCTCGTTTTGACTGATCAAGTACCGAACGTACGACACCTTCGAGTTCTGCACACATTCAACTTGACGATGTCCTCGAACTGTTGATCCAGCAAAGTGTCGAGGAAGAGTTCCGTTAGCAAGACGGTGTGGTGACGGTGATGGTGAAGTGATCCGTGCAGGGCTTCGCCTAAGCACTACTAAGATATGACTACAGGCGTAAACTTTGGAGGGGGGCGCCGCACACGGCTAACAATTGTTGGTGTGTGTTCTAGCAGTGCCCCCCACATATATATAGGTTGGAGGGGAGGAGAGGAAGCTAAGGTGGTGCCCCACATAGGAGGAATCCTGTCGCGACCGGTTTCCCGGGTATTGATTTCCAGAAAATGGCCTTTGTGCTCACCAGCCCCAGGATTACTGTTAGCTGATGAGGCACCAACTTGATACAGAAATTTCAAGAAAAAACACAAAATATGTAGTACGAGACCATTCTGGTCTGTGAGTACAACAAATGGTTTCTAGTGATTGATGGCGGAAGCGGTTGTGGATCATCAGTGTCTATGGGACTCCATTTCCCACAGGAATAGCTGACCAGGATAACTCCTATCTTCGCGAGGCTGCTATCACCGTTGCGCAGGTTTCGGGCTGTCATCACGGTCGCTCCTCTCCGCGCAACAAATCTGGCCAAGACAATAGCCAGGGACAAGTGAGCACAGGTATAAAATACTCGCAAATATTATGAACACAGGTATAATATAACAACCGATAATCATGCTCTGAAAATATTCTATGATCACAACGTCAGTCATAAAAATAACATCCTTGATGCATGCAAGTAGGTTATTAATAGGTAGCAATGAATATGTAATGACAGAGTAAGAATAAAATGCGCCATTCAGATGTCTGAAGCGACATGTCGAATTGATGGTAAATAACAGGCATGCCTCAGTCGGGCGTCTAAGCGACACCACATAAAGGGCTTATAAAATAAATAACAAGCATGCCACAGTCGGGCGTCTCAGCGACACCACATAAAGAGCTTATAAAGTAAATGAATAACAAGCATGCCACAGTCGGGCGTCTCAGCGACACCACATAAAGGGCTTATAAAGTAAATAAATAACAAGCATGCCACAGTCGGGCATCTCAGCGACACCACATAAAGGGCTTATAAAGTAAATAAATAACAAGCATGCCACAGTCGGGCGTCTCAGTGACACCACGTAATGGGCTTATAAATAATCACCGTGAATATCCAGGAGGTAGAACCATCCCAGGTATACTCGATAATTCAAATAATATAACGGGTTAGTCCATAACAAAATAATAATCATGGTCCTCACAAGTCTCAAGTCGTGATCCCAGTTCTAGTTTAACAGTTTCTCCTCCGAAGACTGACACTTGACCCATCCCCGACTGTAATCCTTAACCATGGACACGGCTATTCAAATAGGTTTAACTCTGCAGAGGGTGTACTCTTTACCCACGAGTAACGGATTCTTTTAGTCCATCGGGAATAATTCCGTCTACGGCCTTTTAGTTCAAAATACACCTAACTTGCACACACCATCTTAACTTACCGGTGTCTGGAATCACCCACGACACCTGTCAAGCAAAACTCTAAGTGGGGAGGCTACAACCTCGCATAGCATGGGATCAAATTTATATCGCGCGCTCTAAGGGGTGGCCTCCTCTCTCAGTCTCAACCGGAAACACCCATGCCCCCGGACCAGGTGGCCTGCCTACCAGCTACAACTGGTATCTTCCACCATGGCCTCTCTATACGGTGTGTGCTAGAAAGGGGTTGACGACTTACTGAACAGTACCCTACTTGTTGTAGAGACGAGTGGTAGTACGAAGCAAGTATGGGGGTTACTGGAACAAGACTCGATCTATGGTCGACTAAGGAGGTTTAAGTATTCCTTGCATGATTAGCATAACGAATATATTTCATCCAACAGACAGAATCACCACTCATCATACCCCTCATGCCATGTCGGACACACTCGTCTCGACGAGGAACTAGGGACAAGCTCGGGTCTACCCAAGACAGAGACTTTCCCGTTTTCCTTCCGGTAGGCACGAAAGGCATATGAGGATGATCACTATCACAAGCATGTCCATTTCCAACAGCAAGGAAATTTCCAATAAGCACTCATGCAAATGATCACATCACCACATAAAATAACGAGTTCTACGTATTGAGGTGGTGTCATGATCGTGTCAAACAATGCATGCAAAATATTATGCCAGGGTTCAGAATGCTTGCCTTCAATGTGTGGAAAGGCAGGGTGCACTCCTATACTTCTGAAAGCTTTCTCCTCTCTCCAAAAATCCTATTTAAAATATTTTTGAATCTATATATAGTTTCAAAAACAGTACCAAAAAGTTGTCTGAAACATTTTGAAATAAATCTTAAAATAAACTAGACAATATTTGAGAGAGGTAGGAAAAAGAATCAATTCATTTGGAGTTATATTTAAAAAGTTATAGGCAGTCAAAGTTGTGGTCAAAATCTGTTTTTTTAACAGAAAAAGGAAAAACAATTCGAACTGACCACGTCGAAGGCGCATTTTGAATTTACGCTTCCACTTACTCCAGCATGGACGGCGCGTGAGTCACTGACAGTGGGCCCGCCTAACCCACTGGTCAGGTTTGACTGGTCTTTGCTCCCTCCTCTTCCTCTGTCCGAACGGAGGCGGGACTCCGGCGATGCTCGCCGGTGAACGGCGGCACCGTTCGGGAAACCGAGGCCATCCGCTGGCTCAGGGGGTCGAGGCGGTCACTCCGGTAGTCGCTTTGGTCTCTAAGGTGGACGGAGCTGCCGGCGGCGAGCTCCGTAGCGGACGGTGGCCGTCGGGCAGAGTGGGTTATCTCCTGCGGCGAGTCCCGATCAAAATTGAGCAGGGGGATGGACTCACGAGGGGGAGAGGGAGATCCTGGTGAAGAGAGTGGAGAGGGGGAGGCCTTGGTGGCGCCAGAGTGACTGGGACAGTGGCGGCGGCTGTGGTTGCCAAAGATGAGGAAGACGACCCCTCTGGTCTTCCTACTGCTACAAGCGGATCG
>NC_041386.1:701468352-701506928 GCF_002162155.2 Triticum dicoccoides | reverse complement strand
CCATGGCGGTTCCGCGGCCGAGGATAAGGGCGCCGGCGAACCGCCGCTCTGTAGCGATCAGGGCGACGTGGCGGCGACGAGAGCTAGAGGACGCCCTTGTGGATGAGTCTAAGCTGCTCCAGGGGCAGGTGGCGAGTGGGAGTGGCTCGGGCGGCCGTGGCGGCTAGCTCCTGGCTTGCCGAAGACGTGGCGAGGGGCTGCTTGGCGCGTTCTGGTGAGAGGGAGAGCGCGTGGCGCGGCTCTGCAGTGTGGGCAAAACCAGGGGCGAGACGCGGCGGCTCGGGCGCGGCACGTGCAAAACGCGTGCTCTGCTCGCGCCCAGAGCACGCACGGGACGTGCTCGACAAAATGCCAGGGCAAGCTAGAGGTCTCAGGTGAGGTTGGGGTTTAACAGACCTAGGTTAGGAGTAACTGGGAGTTTAATGGACAAGGTGGTTAGGCAAGGGAAGCAAGTTCATAGTGCAAACTAAAACTCATGTCAAAACTGGTCATGCCCATAAAGTGTTTGACAGAATGCCACATGCACCTAGGCATTTCTTGGAGTGGTCAAATCTTCCAGAGTGGGGTCTCTTTAGATGAAAGAGAGGGTGGTGAGGTTAGTTTGCCAAAAGAAGAAACTTGCTAGTGCAAGTTTTGCAAATCTTCAGTTCTGGACAGAAGGTAAATGGCATCAATGCATGGACCAAAATTCTCCCAATGGGTTCATGCTCTTGGACTTAAGGGTTTTGCAGGGAGGACTACAAGTAGGAAAAGGAAATTACAGCAAAAGGAGCAAGTTAAAATATAGTTGTAGTACAAATCATCAAGTTGGACCAGAATGGAAATGAGTTTGATTCACTCAAATTTTTCAAAGAACAACACTGGGTTTTTGCAAAAAGTTAGTTAGTATACTCCTGTTGACATCCCACTAGACCAGATTTGAAAACTAGGTGTAGAAGCTTTAAAGAAATATTTAAATAGGTTGTAGTGCAAAGCTGCCCACTGGACCAGATTTGAAAACTAGGTGTAGAAGTCAAAATATTCAATGAATGAAATATATTTTTGCATAAAAGAGATTTAAAAACATCACATGGCATCTCCAATTTTTGGTAGAATTTTTGAATGGATTTATAAAAGGGTTTAAGTGCAAATGGAACCCTAAAACTTATGAAAACCAATTTAGAGAATCCAAGCTCAGGGAAAAAATAATTATATAAATAATAATACTGATAAAAGAATTGTTTTATTTGAGAGGGTAAATGAGTCCAATAAAATTGGGAAGTTTTTTCACTTGAGGTAAAAACTCCATAAAAATAAAGGGAAGAAAGGTTCTGAAATCAAAAGAAAATCCAGAAAACAAAAGTTTATGTTTCCTGGCAAAATTTTAATTAATAAAACAAGGTTAAAATTTTGGGGTGTTACAAAACTACCCCCCTTAAGAAAAAAATCTCGTCCTCGAGATTTGTTAAGAGTTGTTTTGAGAAACAACTACTCCACGGTTACGAGTTTTTGCAAGCAGGGTATGTGTTTGAGCGGCTGTCATTCTGCTGCCATGGTGCTGTGTGAAATAAAATAATCCACGTCGTGAGAAGATATACGATGCAGCAACTCAGGGAAAAGAAATTTCACTCCAGGATTTTTCGCGAGAGAACAATAGTAATATATTAGAGTCAAACCGCAACAGAACTACTCACATTAATAGAAACTAAATAATTTACTTGGCGCACAAATTCGGGGTACCACGGATAAGTTACAATGCATAAATAAATGTTGCAATAATAAACACAGCAACGACGTCTATAGTGCAAACGGTAACTGGACGAGGTCCCTAGAAAATGTCTCTGGTACTGGGATGCACTCTCTTCTATCGGGGAAAGCGGATTGATCAGCCGATGAATGTGTCTCTCCTGGTCGGGCCTCAGTGGTCTGCTGATGGTGATCTGAGGATTTAAATCTGCGAGACTCTGGATATATCCCATTACTCGCTGGGTCAAACGTTCTTGAGCGACGACGTACTGGACCAGGTTGGCCAGTACTGGGTCTCTCTCAATCAGTCCACCGGGAAAAGATGTTACTTCTCCGGGTGCTGCACGGCTCGGAAAGTAATAATATCCTCTTTCACTGGCATAGGGTACCGCGAATCGAAGGCGGGCAAGTGCTTCGTGTGCAGCCGCTTCTATGGCCATAAGTGGGGTCGACATAGATTTCCCCAAGAAGGAAACTTCCGTTGGGTCTTGGTTTGGATTTACGGGAGGGATGTGTACTACTGCCCAATATTTCGAGGTGGAAGGGGTGATACTCGATTTGAACAGCTCGTACTAGGGTGGCTGGGTAGAACCCATGGTACTGTAGGTAAAGTCCCACAATATTTTGACAAAACTACCCGGGGTTGCATCTGGGGTTCTCAGATAAATACTAGGGCTCGGTATGGCAGGAAGGTTGTGAGGTTGGTGCACGAGGTGAGGGGTGCTTGTTAAGGTCACGAGGTGGCCTTCTTATATAGCATCCGGGCTGGTTATTTACCATGGTGAAAGGTAATTAATTTGCCAGCTCAGCTCCAAGGGTCGGGGTCAAAGGGTCGGGGTTGGTTTTGGTAGCTGTGCCCGGAAAAATATGCAACTGCGTGCTGACATAAACATGCAAGGTTACTATTTAAAACAGAGGCACAACAACAGGCTGCGTTAATTCACAAGGTCACACGATTATAAGGCGTGGATACACTGAGACTCAGCACTACTCAAGTGATTCAGTCTACCTCGTTTATATCTAAACAAGCCTGCCATGAGGACGTCGAGGCTTCTCCACGGGTCTCACCGTCGGGATTAGCCGGAGGTGGTTGAGGGACTGCAGGTCGGGGTAGCGATGATGACCATCGCGGGGATTGTTGGCCACAATCCCATTGGAGTGTGCTCCCAAAAGGCGACGAAGCACTTTTGGGGTCATCAAAGCGCCTTGGTTGATGGCTGGGGGTGACCTCAAGGTCTCAATTGGTTGTCCGAACAACACGACTGGGCTGTCGGCGTCGAGCTCATCTTCTCTCCTTGCTGGGGCTCGGCGAATCAGCTCTCAACGAGCTGTGATCAGATCAATGGTGATTTGATCGAACAGTTCCTCTAGTGCACCTACATATCGCACTAGGTGTAACAACGCAGGATCCGTCTCGTGATCTCCATTGGCAACCTGGGGTGGTCTACCATACCCTTCACGTCTGGGGTAGTAGTAGAACGAGCGACAGTTAACTCTGGGCGACAACTGCCGGAGTTGAACTATAGCCTCTCGAGCAGCTAGCTGGATGGCTTGTGGCTGTAGGAGCATTCTGGCGACAGACCCCTACCATAGATGTGCACAGTGGCCCAGAATTGACGGCTTTCACCGCTCATGGATCCTTGGTACAGAACATATTCTGGGGGTTCTTCTAACGCATAGGCACGATAGGTGAGGTTTGCGAGTATGGTCACAAAACCTCCAAGGTTGGTTGGTGTGGTCTCATTGTGCACGACGGGGCCAGGCATTATGGCTCGGTTTGGGGTAGAGGCTGTGCTGTGCTGGGTTGAGGCGAGCGTGCCCTTTTTATAGAAAAAGGAAACGAAGTCTTCCGTCGCACGATTGCGAATGAGACATAACAGGCGTCGGTCACTAGCGCGTGATCGACAGGCTGGGTTGATAGGTTAGGCACCGACTGCCAAAAGTGTCGGGGTCACTGTGTGGCTATCTTGCACGAGAAGCTTGGCTGGGTTTAGGTGAAGGTCTGGTGGTTTGGCTTACCTAGGTTTTTTGACCGGGCTAAGATAGGATTAGCCAATGGTCAGCCTGGCTCTGATACCAAGTTTGTCGCGACCAGTTTTCCGGGTATTGATTTCCAAAAAATGGCCTTTGTGCTCACCAGCCCCAGGATTACTGTTAGCTGATGAGGCACCAACTTGATACAGAAATTCCAAGAAAAAACACAAAATATGTTGTACGAGACCATTCTGGTATGTGAGTACAACAAATGGTTTCTAGTAATTGATGGCGGAAGCGGTTGTGGATCATCAGTGTCTATGGGACTCCATTTCCCACAGGAACAGCTGACCAGGATAACTCCTATCTTCGCGAGGCTGCTATCACCGTTGCGCAGGTTCCGGGGCTGTCATCACGGTCGCTCCTCTCCGCGCAAGAAATCTGGCCAAGAAAATAGCCAGGGACAAGCGAGTGAGTACTTTGAATGTACTCGCAAACATTATGAACACAGGTATAATATAACAACCGATAATCATGCTCTGAAAATATTCTATGATCACAATGTCAGTCATAAAAATGACATCCTTGATGCATGCAAGTAGGTTATTAATAGGTAGCAATGAATATGTAATGACAGAGTAAGAATAAAATGTGCCATTCGGATGTCAGAAGCGACATCTCGAATTGATGGTAAATAACAGGCATGCCTCAGTCGGGCGTCTGAGTGACCCCACATAAGGGCTTATAAAATAAATAACAAGCATGCCACAGTCGGGTGTCTCAGCGACACCACATAAAGGGCTTATAAAGTAAATGAATAACAAGCATGCCACAGTCAGGCGTTTCAGTGACACCACATAAAGGGCTTATAAAGTAAATAAATAACAAGCATGCCACAGTCGGACGTCTCAGCGACACCACATAAAGGGCTTATAAAGTAAATAAATAACAAGCATGCCACAGTCGGGCGTCTCGTCGACACCACGTAAAGGGCTTATCAATAATCACAGTGAATATCCAGGAGGTAGAACCATCCCAGGGATACTCGATAATTCAAATAATATAACGGGTTAGACCATAACAAAATAATAATCATGGTCCTCACAAGTCTGAAGTCGTGATCCCAGTTCTGGTTTAACGGTTTCTCCTCCGAAGACCGACACTAAGACCGACACTTGACCCATCCCAAACTGTAATCCTTAACCATGGACACGGCTATTCAAATAGGTTTAAACTCTGCAGAGGGTGTACTCTTTACCCACGAGTAACGGATTCTTTTAGTCCATCGGGACTAATTCCGTCTACGGCCTTTTAGTTGAAAACACACCTAACTTGCACATACCAGCTTAACTTACCGGTGTCTGGAATCACCCACGACACCTATCAAGCAAAACTCTAAGTGGGGTGGCTACAACCTCGCGTAGCATGGGATCAAATTTATATCGCGCGCTCTAAGGGGTGGCCTCCCCTCTCGGTCTCAATCGGAAACACCCATGCCCCCGGACCAGGTGGCCTGCCTACCAGCTAGAACCGTTATCTTCCACCATGGCCTCTCTGTACGGTGTGTGCTAGAAAAGGGTTGAAGACTTACTGAACCATACCCTACTTGTTGCAGAGACGAGTGATAGTACGAAACAAGTATGTGGGTTACTGGAACAAGACTCGATCTATGGTCGACTCAGGAGGTTTAAGTATTGCTTGCATGATTAGCATAACGAATATATTTCATCCAACAGACAGAATCACCACTCATCATACCCCTCATGCCATGCCGGACACACTCGTCTCAACGAGGAACTGGGGACAAGATCGGGTCTACCCAAGATAGAGACTTTCCCGTTTTCCTTCCGGTAGGCACGAAAGGCATATGAGGATGATCACTATCACAAGCATGTCCATTTCCAACAGCAAGGAAATTTCCAATAAGCACTCATGCAAATGATCACATCACCACATAAAATAACGAGTTCTAAGTATTGAGGTGGTGTCATGATTGTGTCAAACAATGCATGCAAAATATTATGCCAGGGTTCAGAATGCTTGCCTTCAATGTGTGGAAAGGTAGGGTGCACTCCAAAACTTTTGAAAGCTTTCTCCTCTCTCCAAAAATCCTATTTAAAATATTTTTGAATCAAATATAGTTTCAAAAACAGTACCAAAAAGTTGTCTGAAACATTTTGAAATAAATCTTAAAATAAACTAGACAATATTTGAGAGAGGTAGGAAAAAGAATCAATTCATTTGGAGTTATATTTAAAAAGTTATAGGCAGTCAAAGTTGTGGTCAAATTTTGTTTTAAAAAAAACAGAAAAAGGAAAAATGATTCGAACTGACCACGTCGAAGGCGCATTTTGAATTTACGCTTCCACTTACTCCAGCGTGGGCGGCGCGTGAGTCACTGACAGTGGGCCCGCCTGGCCCAATTGTCAGGTTTGACTGGTCTTTCCTCCCTCCTCTTCCTCTGCCCAAATGGAGGCGGGACTCCGGCGATGCTCGCCGGCGGACGGCGGCACCGTTTGGGAAACCGAAGCCATCCGCGGGCTCAGGGGGTCGAGGCGGTCACTCCGGTAGTCGCTTTGGTCTCTGAGGTGGACGGAGCTGCCGGCGGCGAGCTCCGCAGCGGACGGTGGCCGTCGGGCAGAGTGGGTTTTCTCCCGCGGTGAGTCCCGATCAAAATTGAGCAGGGGGATGGATTCTCGAGGGGGAGAGAGAGCTCATGGTGAAGAGAGTGGAGAGGGGGAGGCCCTGGTGGCGCCGGAGTGACCGGGACAGTGGCGGCGGCTGTGGTTGCCGGAAATGAGGAAGACGACCCCTCTGGTCTTCCAACTGCTACGTGCGGATCGGTGAAGGAGTGAGAGAGCTTGCTTGAGGCCAGGACGAGCTCGGGGGGGGGGTCCTATTTATGGCGCATCCATGGCGGTTCCGCGGCCGAGGATAAGGGCGCTGGCGAACCGCCGCTCTGTAGCGGTCAGGGCGACGTGGCGGCGACGAGAGCTAGAGGACGCTCTTGTGGATGAGTCTGAGCTGCTCCAGGGGCAGGTGGCGAGCGGGAGAGGCTCGGGCGGCGCCGACCTGAGCAGGGGCTATCGGGCGGCCATGGCGGCTAGCTCCTGGCTTGTTCTGGTGAGAGGGAGAGTGCGTGGCGCGACTCTGCAGTGTGGGAAAAACCAGGGGCGCGACGCGGGGGGCTCGGGCGCGGCACGTGCAAAACGCGTGCTCTGCTCGCGCCCAGAGCACGCACGGGACGTGCTCGACAAAATGCCAGGGCAAGCTAGAGGTCTCGGGTGAGGTTGGGGTTTAACAGACCTAGGTTAGGAGTAACTGGGAGTTTAATGGACAAGGTGGTTAGGCAAGGGAAGCAAGTTCATAGTGCAAACTAAAACTCATGTCAAAACTGGTCATGCCCATAAATTGTTTGACAGAATGCCACATGCACCTAGGCATTTCTTGGAGTGTTCAAATCTTCCAGAGTGGGGTCTCTTTAGATGAAAGAGAGGGTGGTGAGGTTATTTTGCCAAAAGAAGAAACTTGCTAGTGCAAGTTTTGCAAATCTTCAGTTCTGGACAGAAGGTAAATGGCATCAATGCATGGACCAAAATTCTCCCAATGGGTTCATGCTCTTGGACTTAAGGGTTTTGCAGGGAGGACTACAAGTAGGAAAAGGAAATCACAGCAAAAGGAGCAAGTTAAAATATAGTTGTAGTACAAATCATCAAGTTGGACCAGAATGGAAATGAGGTTGATTCACTCAAATTTTTCAAAGAACAACACTGGGTTTTTGCAAAAAGTTTGTTAATATACTCCTGTTGACATCCCAAAATTTTGGTGGAAGCTTTAAAGAAATATTTAAATAGGTTGTAGTGCAAAACTGCCCACTGGACCAGATTTGAAAACTAGGTGTAGAACTCAAAATATTCAATGAATGAAATATATTTTTGCATAAAAGAGATTTAAAAACATCACATGGCATCTCCAATTTTTGGTGGAATTTTTGAATGGATTTATAAAAGGGTTGCAGTGCAAATGGAACCCTAAAACTTATGAAAACCAATTTAGAGAATCCAAGCACAGGGGAAAAATAATTATATAAATAATCCTACTAATAAAAGAATTGTTCTATTTGAGAGGGTAAATGAGTCCAATAAAATTTGGAAGTTTTTTCACTTGAGGTAAAAACTCCATAAAAATAAAGGGAAGAAAGGTTCTAAAATCAAAAGAAAATCCAGAAAACAAAAGTTTAAGTTTCCTGGCAAAATTTAAATTAATAAAACAAGGTTAAAATTTTGGGGTGTTACAAATGCTACTTGGGCGCCTCCCCAATTTGGCACCCCCCCTTTCATAAGTTCCGGAGGGGGAAGGAAGGAGGAGGGAGAGGGAAGGAAGGGGGAGGCCGAATCCCTCCCCTTCGTTCTCTCTTTCCCTCTTTCCTTCTCCTCCTATTTTGGCCTATATTGGGGCGCACCAGCCCCTTAGGGGCTGTTCTGTCCCCCTCTTGGCCCATTAGGCCCATATATTTACCGAGGGGTTGCCCGGAACCCCTTTCGTTGACCCGATATGTACCTGGTACCCCCCAGAACACTTATGGTGTTCGAATATCATTGTCCTATATATGAATCTTTACTTCTCGATCATTTCAAGACTCCTCGTCATGTATGTGTCATCTGGGACTCAGAACAACATTCAGTCACCAAATCACATAACTCATATAATACAAAGTCGTCCTCGAATGTTAAGCGTGCGGACCCTACGGGTTCGAGAACAATGTAGACATGACAGAGACACCTCTCCAGTCAATAACCAACAGCGGAACATGGATGCTCATATTGGTTCCTACATATTCTATGAAGATCTTTATCGGTCATGCCGTAATGACAACATACGTTATTCCCTTTGTCATCGGTATGTTAGTTGGCCGAGATTTGGTCGTCTTTATCTTCATACCTAGTTCAATCTCGTTACCGGCAAGTCTCTTTACTCGTTCTGTAATGCATCATCCTGCAACTAACTCATTAGTCACATTGCTTGCAAGGCTTTTTATGATGTGCATTACCGAGAGGGCTCAGAGATACCTCGTCGATACTCGTAGTGAAAAATCCTAATCTCGATCTATGCCAACCCAACAAACACCTTCACAGATACCTGTAGAGTATCTTTATAATCAACCAGTTACGTTGTGACGTTTCATAGCACATAAGGTATTCCTCCGGCATCTGGAGTTGCATAATCTCATAGTCAAAGCAATATGTATATGACATGAAGAAAGCAATATCAATAAAACTGAACGATCAATATGCTAAGCTAACGGATGGGTCTTGTCCATCACATCATTCTCCTAATGATGTGATTCCGTTCATCAAATGACAATACATGTCCATGGTTAGGAAACTTAACCATCGTTATTTAACAAGCTAGTCTATGTATTCACACATGTATCAAGTTTCTGGTTAATATAATTCTAACATTAATGATAAACATTTATCATGATATAAGGAAATATAAAATAACAACTTTATTATTGCCTCCAGGGCATATTTCCTTCAGTGGGAAGACGTATGAACACGCGTAGCTGCTCATCGCCTCGACCAGAAGCCTTTTGCTATGCTCGGGGACTACCTCCATGACTTGGATGGATGGCATGCCATGTTGCAGTGATTGATGATATAAGACAATGTGTCTGTAGTCCATACTTTCTCTATGATGAAACTTTGACTTATGCACGACGAAACTTTATTTGTGATGTAATTAAACTGTCCTCCTCAACTAGCGAAGATCACTCTAGTTAGGGCATTTTGGGTACGCTAAACTTTGTTATTTATGCTGATGAAATGTTGCTTCTATTTTTGTCAAGTAAGTATCTTTCTGTTGCTCAACTATATATGTTGCATATCATCGACTCATGTGATGACATGAAGGTACAATGATCATCGGTGGCGAATAAGTGCTATGCCAGGAGTATACGACGAGTGGACAGACACTACTAGGGAAAAGCCTAGCAGTAGCGCTAGTTTTTGGCCTATCAGTTGCGCGGGTAAGGGCGCTACTGATAAGGCGCTACAGCTAAAGCTTAGCAGTAGCACTGGCTGGCACGCGCTACTGATATATCTTCTTAGTAATAGCGCTTTCCACGCCAATCACTACTGCTAATTACTAGTAGCGCTTTCGACAACAACCGCTACTACTATTATTCTGTATTCCATTTCTTTTGAATTTTAGGTCGTATTCATACAACTGTATACAATTTTTCATACAGTAGCAATTTAGAGATTGTTTAACATCATAATGAGTTATTAAATCACCAGGTGAAAGAACCTTGGATTAGTTTCAAGTGCATGGATCCAAAGTAACCAATGGTCACTTTGGATCCATCCATTTGAAACTAATCTGCGGTTCTTTCACCCAATGATATAATAACTTATCATCATCGTCATAATATCATTAACAACTTATCATCATAATATATCATTGTCATATAACTCCTCATAATCATCATTTTCGTCCATGATGAGACATCATATAACAACTTCGTCACTAGTTATAATAACAACTCCTCATCATCATCATAGTACTCATAATCACTACTCCTACTCAACATCACATTAAGTCTAAGACATTGTAGTCATATATAATCAACACTAAACTAATTGTTCTTAATACTTAGGACCTACTCCTCTCTCCTAGCTAAAATACCTTAAAACAGATAAACCGGTCCTTCACCATAATGGAGAATGGACATAAACCTATCTCCAACTCGTGGCTTGTGCACATTCATTTTGTCTCTAATTATTTGCGTGTGCGCATTCATCACTTTGCTCCATTCTTTGATTTTGACTCTTCCATCATTTGGAGAAATCGAGTATGTAGTATGGTAAGCCTCCAAAGGAGTTGGTCGTAAGCTAACCATATGCATATCACCTTCGGTACATAGCATGTCAGGCACAACCTGCTTCAGGAGCCTCTGTTCAAAAACAAAATAGTAACATATATAGTTAGCAATGTAGTTTACTTAAGAATATGCAATGTAGTTACCATCATTAACAAAATCTTACCAAGTTTTTGCAATGAAGTTACCATCAAGCAATTTATGGACTAGTGGCATGTATCTTTTATAATTTGGGCTGATAGAGTGATTGGTTTTGAAGGCCTCAACATCTTCTATGAATGAGACAAGATAATCTTTCTCCTCACAATTAAGCTTGGAATCATAGTTGTAGTATGTGCTGTCTACTACCTTCCGAGTATTTCTTGAAGATAAGAAATAAGCTGACAATTATAAATAAATAAGTTTAGTACGGATGAACACTAAATATTTTTAAATTAACAACATAAATTACTGAACTTAACAAATAAGTTTGAAAAACTCACATCTAGGTAGAACTGGAGGCATATCCACATCCACCCAGATGTCGATATTATCATCGTCATCATAATCTTCGGGACAAATATCAAATCTTATTCGCATTTCCTCCTCTAATCCATATGCCTTGCAGAGAACTTCCCAATTAGAGAACCTCATTGTAGAACTTAACTAGAAACTCATAACCATATTTAGTTCTTAAGTGAGCCCTCCTCGTCTACACATTCTCAAAGTCATCTAAAACAAAATCAAGCTTCTCCAATACATATGGTCTAGCATGGCATAGGATGTATTAGTCGAATTGAAAAAATCCATAAATTACACGTTGAACAAAAGAAGCACAAGTGATGATATTTATTACGATGAAATGCGTATCGTTGCGTACCGTACAAACATCGAAGGTCTCTTCCAGCTTCACGGTGAAAAACCTATGATTTTGCAGGTGAGGAAACCTGTCGCACACACCACGATCATCGTAGCAGTACCCGCACTCCAGGATCCCATCGTCATCAGACATCTCCTGTGTTCAAAATTCAAAGATTATAACTCGACGGCAAAACCCAAAAAATCCGGCATGACCTTTGCTAAAAAGGGGCATATCGAGCACTTGGAATTTGCTGGAATGGAAATTAATCAACACTCCAGCAAAACATAGGCCACTTATCGATGGTCATTGCATTTCAATGGTTCAAAATATGAAAAAAAACATTTGAAAATATCTTATATACAATCCTAACACTAAATAAACAAGTTTTATTAACTACTTACTAAATAAACTAGTTTATTAACTACTTACTAAACAAACTAGTTCTATTTAGCACTTACTAATACTAGTTCTATTAAGCACTTACTAAATAAACTAGTTCTATTAAGCACTTAATATAAATAAGCTAGTTATATTAATCACTTACTAAATAAACTATTTCTATTAAACACTTGCTAAAAATTCTGCTACCCTAGTTCTACCCTAAGTTTTCTTACTTCTATTTTATTCAAAACACCTATAGTTTGCAAGAACAGAGACAAGGGAGAGAGGGAGGAGGGGGTGGACGCAGGCGGAGAGAGGAGGGCTTGGTGGGAGGAGGAGGGAGGAGGGCGCAGTTGGAGGAGGGGCGGAAGGAGGGAGTACCTCAATGGCGGACGGACGACAGCGGCGGCGATGACGGATGATGACGGTTATTGGCGTGGGCGAGAGTGACTGAGAGGGGGAGAGTGAGTGAGAGAGAGGGTCGGCCGCACTTTTGGGGAAAAGGTAGGGTTAGTATTAGCGCGGGTGCGAAAACGTGCTACAACTAATGAGAATAGCAGTAGCGATGTGCAGGGACGCACGCTACTGCTAAGTTGGACTAGCAGTAGTGCGTTGCTACTACAAGCGCTATTGCTAAGTGTAAGCATGCAAAAATACATTGGCCATCAATGATCTTTTTGTGTACAATCTTAATTGTCAATATGAGTCCTCTCTAGTAGGAACCGGAGAAGACTGATATTGCAACCACAAATTCTACACATAGAGTTGAGTGAAGACCAAGTGGTTGTGATAGTTTGAGAAGTAACATATTTAAGGTGGTAAACACCCTGTTCACGGAGCGAGGTGGTACTAAACTTGTGGGCTGAACTTAGCAGTAGTGAGTTTTATAGAAGTGCACTGCTGTTAACATCCATAGCAGTAGCACAGTTTGTTATAGGGCGCTACTGCTATAACTAGCTGGACTGCGAGGTAATGGCAATTAGAGAAGTAGCACGGTTTAGATGGGATTCGCTACTGCTATTTTTCTTTCACCAGCGCATTTTTGTTGAACGCGTTGCTGCTAAATAGCAGTAACGTTGTATTTTGAAGACTGCTGCTGGTAAGATTCAATGTATAAAGTTTTCCCTAGTAGTGAGAGTGTTAGGCCCAAGTGTATCAGCTTCCGAGGAGAAGGCCGGCCAGCGGCGCGGTCGCGAGAAGGCTAGGCGGCCACGCGGTCAGGGAGAGGCTGGCCGGCGCCGTGCTCAGGCAGCAGTGTGCATGTCCATGGTGGCAGTGTGCAACCATTGAGCATGTAGCACGTGTGCTGCACGCAAATCCACAAGAATGTTGGACGTATTGCCGGCTAGCATTCATGAATACTGAGACAAAATTGAGTCTTGCAGAAGATCAAACTAATAAAACGCTTGCTGCATCCATCAGCAATCATGCACGACCAAGCAATGTGCAAAGCAAAGGCGCTCTTGTTCTCTCTGTGCGCGTGCTCGACTTGGAGGGTTGTGCAGCGCTTGGTGAAGTTGGTGGCCGCGACCCCCGAATCTACTTGTACTGGTCTCAACAGTCCACTTGGGCGGCTGCCAGCACCCCTAGTGGACTAGCTCGTGCCCGAGTCCTAACAAGCACCTATATAGCATCAAAATTTTCAACTAGAGAAACATTGATTTTTTAAGCCTCCTCTGCACTAAAACATCAAAATAAGCAGTTGTATATTTTTTGGACATACAAGCATAAGAGAAATTTGCAGAAGTAACATGGTGTATCCTGATACATAGTACTGGTGCTTTGGGAATTTTAGAACTGAGAAAAGAAGTGGAGGTGGCTCAAGCGTCAAGAGCAGAAGAGCATGGGCTCACTTGGGAAGTGGGTAGACAGACCACCGTGGTGGGGTCCTAGGAGGGGACGGGTGGCACGGAAAGCGGGAAGTCAGGAAGCAGTGGTGCCGGTGGTTGGCGTCCTCCAGTGCTTGTGGCACATCAGTACAGGAAGTTGACTCATCACTCAGACGCAGTTTTTCCTTTTTGGAATCCATTGAACTGAAAACAAGCTACAATGTGAGTTGAAAAAACCTTACAAACTGAACTGAAAAAAGCATACAAGATACAAGCAAAGATGAAGGCATCGATCTGGTGCGAATCCACGGTTCGATCTGAAAAAGGCATACAATCATTTAGATTTCAGAATGTCATAACATGCAAAACTTCACACACCATCACTTTTTTGTAATTGGTTCCTCTTCTTGCCAAATTCATAAGAAATAAAAAACATGATCAGGGGCTGCTGCTGCTTTTAATTGTCTGGACCTTCTATACGAAATAACTTGAACTATCAGTCCAGACAGATTTGAAGTTGAAAGATCATTCCCGTGCCGAGTGTTAAGGAAAACGAAACCAGAGATGACCTCACAGGAGAACTTGGACTGAAGAACATGCAACGAAGAACTTGAGGTTGTTTGGCAGCCCATGTGCAGCACGGCGAGCTGCAGGGGGAAGGGAAGGCAGTAGCACCTCCAAGCATTTAGAGTCACAAGTTAAAACATGCTACATGTTAGAGAGCCGGATGAGATGCCCATCACTAACTCCGAAGTTGAGAGTGCGATGAATCATCGCCACTTGAGAGAAGCCTTGCGCACCCCTGTCATAACGGAGCCGGAGTTTACCGCTCTAAGCACTGTAGGGGCATATATCTGAGCTGCTCAGGACGGACTCACAGGAGTTGCTCGCGTGTTCTCGCAGGAGATGCAGGTAAAAAAATTTAATAGATAGATAGTAGTAGCTCCTGAGACTTAAGGCGGTAGGAACAAACCAATTTGAGGATCGTTTATGTCCGCAGGTTCTCAAGGAGAAGAACGGTGCATTGTCCCAGGAGCTCGAGACAAGCCGGACCTAGCTTGAAGAAATGAAGAGTGCCCCAATGCATTTTGGCAAAGATAAGAAACTAGTAGAATAATTTAAGAAGGAGGTCGAAGAGATAAAGAGCTTAAAGGCTCAACTCTTGGAGGCGCAATAGGAAAACCAGAAGCTGAAGGGCGGCATATTCGGTATATGACTTGTGAACTATCTGGATTATTGATATAATCATATAATGCGGAGTATTATAGTTTAGTTGATACAGGTATGTTGACCGTCCGCCCCGAGGAGGAAGGGTCCGGCCTGCAAAGTGATGTTTTAAAGGAGCTGGAAAAGCTGCACGAGCGTGCCCTGAAGGCCATGAAGAGTATGGCCAAATCCTTATGTTCGTCCACGTCCCTCCGAAAAGTATGGAGTGATTGGCGGATCTGTTCAAGGGTGCTCGGCGTCGCTTCAAGCTGTGGAAGGCATCCGTGTGTCGTGAAGGTGCACGAGAGACATGGACGATGGTGAAGACATGCTACACCGGACTTGATCCGAACTACATGGCCCGGGTTGGACCGCAAGGACCTGACGGGAAGGAAATTCCTATGAGCTTGGTATACCATGAAGTAACGACAGCAGCGAAATTTTCGCAACAAGATTGTGAATTAGATAGTCTACTAGATGGCGTAGAAAATGAGTAGGCGTTATATTCGATGTATCAATGTACTTTATGACCGAACTTATCTCCTGCCGAATTGTATGAAGATTTTGTCATCGCAGACCTCCGGCTTCTACCTCCGAACGAAAAGGTTGGAGTGTTTTCGTATACTATGTTTTAACTGAGAAACATTTAGTATTGTCGGAAACCAGGCAATCCGGTCATATTGCTCGAACAAACAAAATGTGTTCGGGGAGTAATGTTATATTACTGTTTAACGTAAGAAACATCTTCCAAGAAAAATAGTTCTGTTAGAGGTTCCTTTCCTTGGGCTAGGCTCGTATCTGAAGTAGAGGCAGCCAATTTCATAGTTTGTTCCAGAAACAGTCTGTTCTATATGTGCCGACCAATTATTCCCTTAAGAACGCTAGCTTTCAGCTTCACCCGTCTGAGGTACAGGTCCGGATAACCCGGTTGTAACAATCACAGAGGTGCTTCCTTTACACCCTAGCTAAACAATCGGGAACGTAGGGTATAAGCACCGGAGGAAGGCAACCCATCTTGGCAAAAACAAGAAACAGTACAGAAACAACAAACAGTACAGAAAAAAGAAGCTTGTAAGATATTTAATAGAATGCCTCTTTAAAAGAAGCCCCCATGTATGGTGGGGTGTATACATTTAAAGATGTGTACTCCCAATAATGCGGTTGATCCGAACATACATTTTAGAAGAACAGTTAAAAAATTAAAAGGGGAGAGAAAATATAAAAAGCCTAGTTTAAAATGAAACCTAAGGAGGTCGAACTATGCGTAAAATCATCGGAGCCGGGCGGTGTTCCATGGGTTCGGCTCAAGGCGATTATCCTCTACATTGCGAAGGAGATAGGCTCGTGAAGTAAGGACTTCATATATTATGGAGCGGCCCTCCCATTTGGGTTTGAGCTTATCCTTTTTCTTCTCTGGGAGGCGTAGAACAAGTTCTTCGACATTGTATGCTTTAGACCGCACTTCTCTGCTTCGATAACGCTTGGCTTGTTGCTGATAGAATGCGGAACGGGCCTTGGCAACGTCCCGCTCCTCTTCAAGTCCATCTAGGTCGTCCTGCCGATCTAGTTCGGCTTCTTTCTCTTCGTACCTGTGCACCATAGGTGATTCATGAATAATATCGCAGGGCAATACGACCTCTGCACCGTACACCATAAAGAAAGGTGTGTATCTGGTCGTTCGATTGGGCGTGGTCCAGAGTCCCCAAAGTACGGAATCGAGTTCCTCAACCCAATGCTTGTTTAATTCTCATAAAGAGTGCACTAATCTGGGCTTAATGCCACTCATGATCGGACAATTGGCCCATTTGACTTGTCCATTTGTTTGAGGGTGATATACGGATGCAAAGTCAAGTTTGATGCCAACTTGGCGCACCAAGTTGTCACCTCATCAGCTATGAAGTTAGAGCCATTATCAGTGATGATACTATGCGGGACACCATAATGGTGGACCACGCCGGGTATAAAGTCAATCACTGGTCTGGCCTCAGCTGTTTTTACTGGTTTGGCCTCTATCCATTTAGTGAATTTATCCACAATGACCAGCAGGTACTTCTTTTTATGGCTTCACCCTTTAAGGGGTCCAACCATGTCAAGCCCCCAGACCGCAAAGGGTCATGTAATGGGGATTGTTTTTAATGCGGTGGGAGGCATGTGGCTTTGGTTAGCGAAAAGCTGACAGACCACGCAACGTTGGACAAGGGCCTGAGCGTCAGCTCGAGCCGTAGGCCAGAAAAAGTCTGTCCGGAATGCCTTACTTACAAGGGCGCGGGCTGCGGCGTGATGACCACCGAGACCGACATGTATTTCTGCCAAGAGTTGCCTTACCTCCTCTTCGAAGATACACCTTTGGAGGACTCCAGTAGTACTTCTTTTATATAGTTCACCCTCATGCACTTTAATGGCTTTAGAGCGCCAACTATGCATCGAGCCTCGTTTTGATCGTCGGGGAGCTTGATGTCTACTATGCAACTTTATTCTTGTAGACATGTGTGTTGGAAATATGCCCTAGAGGCAATAATAAAATGGTTATTATTATATTCCCTTGTTCATGATAATTGTCTATCATTCATGTTATAATTGTATTAACTGGAAACCGTAATACATGTGTGAATACATAGACCACAACATGTCCCTAGTGAGCCTCTAGTTGACTAGCTCATTGATCAATAGATGGTTATGGTTTCCTGACCATGGACATTGGATGTCATTGATAACGGGATCACATCATTAGGAGAATGATGTGATGGACAAGACCCAATCCTAAGCATAGCATAAGATCGTGTAGTTCGTTTGCTAAGAGCTTTCCTAATGTCAAGTATCATTTCCTTGGACCATGAGATTGTGCAACTCCCGGATACCGTAGGAATGCTTTGGGTGTACCAAACGTCACAACGTAACTGGGTGGCTATAAAGGTGCACTACAGGTATCTCCGAAAGTGTCTGTTAGGTTGGCACGAATCGAGACTGGGATTTGTCACTCCGTATGACGGAGAGGTATCTCTCGGTCCACTCGGTAATGCTTTATCATAATGAGCTCAATGTAACTAAGTAGTTTGTCGCGGGATCATGCATTACGGAACGAGTAAAGTGACTTGCTGGTAACGAGATTGAACAAGGTATTGGGATACCGACGATCGAATCTCGGGCAAGTAACATACCGATGGACAAAGGGAATTGTATATGAGATTAATTGAATCCCCGACATCGTGGTTCATTCAATGAGATCATCGTGGAACATGTGGGAGCCAACATGGGTATCCAGATCCCGCAGTTGGTTATTGGCCAGAGAACATCTCGGTCATGTCTGTATGGTTCCCGAACCCGTAGGGTCTACACACTTAAGGTTCGGTGATGCTAGAGTTGTTATGGGAAATAGTATGTGGTTACCGAAGGTTGTTCGGAGTCCCGGATGAGATCCCAGACGTGACGAGGAACTCCGGAATGGTCTGGAGGTGAAGATCGATATATTGGTCGAAGGGTATTGGAGTCCGGATTGTTCTGGGAGTACCGGGTGACGACCAGCGTGACCGAAAGGTGTTTCGGAGGCCCCGGCAAGCGTTGGGGGGCCTTATGGGCCAATGGGAGGGGGCACACCAGCCACAAAGGGGCTGTGCGCCCCTCCCAACCCCTCTCACGTAACCAGGAGGGGTGCGGGCGCGTCCCCCAGGGCAGCCGCCCCTCCCGGCTTGGAGGGCAGGTTTCCTAGGGGTGGGAGCGCCCAAACCCATCTAGGGTTTCCCCTGTGGCCGCCACCCCTCCCCTCGGGAACCCTAGGGTGCCTCCTCCACCCCCTTCCCCTGATATATAGTGAGGGATAGAGAGGGCTGCAGTGACCTTTCCCCTAGTGCAGCCCCTCCCTCCTCATACATCTCCTCCTCCTTCGTAGTGCTTGGCGAAGCCCTGCTAGAGAACCACGAGCTCCACCACCACCACGCCGTCGTGCTATCGGAGTTCTCCCTCAACTTCTCCTCTTCCCTTCCTGGATCAAGAAGGAGGAGATGTCCCCGGGCTGTACGTGTGTTGAACATGGAGGCACCGTCCGTTCGGCGGTAGATCGGATCATCCGCGATTTCAATCACCGCGAGTACGACTCCATCATCCGTGTTCTTGTAATGCTTCCGCTTAGCGATCTTCAAAGGTATGAAGATGCTCATCCTCTCCCTCTCTTGTTGCTAGAATCTCCATAGATTGATCTTTGTGATGCGTAGAAAATTTTGAAATTCTGCTACGTTCCCCAACAGTGGCATCATGAGCCAGGTCTATTGCGTAGATTCTATGCACGAGTAGAACACAAGTAGTTTTGGGCATTGGTTTGTTCAATATGCTTACCGTTACTAGTCTAATCTTGATTTGGCGGCATTGTGGGATGAAGCGGCTCGGACCGACCTTACACGTACGCTTACGTGAGATAGGTTCCACCGACTGACATGCACTTGTTGCATAAAGGTGGCTAGCGGGTGCCAGTCTCTTCCACTTTAGTCAGATCGGATTCGATGAAAAGGGTCCTTATGAAGGGTAAATAGCAATTGGCATATCATCGTTGTGGCTTTTCCGTAGGTAAGAAACGTTCTTGCTAGAAACCCATAGCAGCCACGTAAAACATGTAACAACAATTAGAGGACGTCTAACTTGTTTTTGCAGGGTATGCTATGTGATGTGATATGGCCAAAAAGAATGTGATGAATGATATGTGATGTATGAGATTAATCATGTTCTTGTTATAGGAATCACGACTTGCATGTCGATGAGTATGACAACCGGTAGGAGCCATAGGAGTTGTCATAATTTATTGTATGACCTGCGTGTCATTGAATAAAGCGATGTAATTACTTTACTTTATTGCTAAATCGTTAGCCATTGTGGTAGAAGTAATAGTTGGCGAGACAACTTCATGAAGACACGATGATGGAGATCATGGTGTCATGCCGGTGATGAAGGTGATCATGCCGTGCCTCAAGATGGAGATCAAAGGCGCAATATGATATTGGCCATATCATGTCACTTTATGATTTCCATGTGATGTTTGTCATGTTTACATCTTATTTGCTTAGAACGACGGTAACATAAATAAGATGATCCCTCACTAAAATTTCAAGAAAGTGTTCCCCCTAACTGTGCACCGTTGCGAAAGTTCGTTGTTTCGAAGCACCACGTGATGATCGGGTGTGATAGATTCTAACGTTCACATAAAATGGGTGTAAGCCAGATTTACACACGCGAAACACTTAGGTTGACTTGACAAGGCTAGCATGTACAGACATGGCCTCAGAACACAAGAGACCGAAAGGTCGAACATGAGTCGTATAGTAGATACGATCAACATGGAGATGTTCGCTGATGATTACTAGTCCGTGTCACGTGATGATCGGACACGGACTAGTTGACTCGGATCATGTATCACTTAGATGACTAGAGGGATGTCTATCTGAGTGGGAGTTCATTAAATGAAGTTAATTATCATGAAAATATTCAAAAGGACTTTGCAAATTATGTCGTAGCTTACGCTTTAGTTCTACTGTTTAAGATATGTTCCTAGAGAAATTTTAGTCGAAAGTTGATAGTAGAAATTATGCGGACTGGGTCCATAAACTGAGGATTGTCCTCATTACTGCGTAGAAGGCTTATGTCCTTAATGCGCTGCTCGGTGTGCTGAACCTCAAACGTTCTCTGTGGATGTTGCAAACATCTGACATACACGTTTTGATGACTACATGATAGTTCAGTAATGTTAAACGGTTTAGAATTGAGGCTCCGAAGACGATTTTTGAAACGTCGCGGAACATATGAGATGTTCCAAGGGCTGAAATTGGGATTTCAGGCTAGTGCCCACGTCAAGAGGTATGAGACCTCTGACAAGTTTCTTGGCCTACAAACTAAATCATTGAGCATGTGCTTCGATTGTCTGAGTACTACAATCACTTGAATCGAGTGGAAGTTAGTCTTCCAGATGAGATAGTGATGTTTCTCCAAAGTCACTGCCACCAAGCTACTAGAGCTTCGTGATGAACTATAACATATCAGATATAGATATGATGATCCTTGAGCTATTCGCGACGTTTGACGCCGCGGAAGTAGAAATCAAGTAGGAGCATCAATTGTTGATGGTTAGTAAAGCCACTAGTTTCAAGAAGGGCAAGCGCAAGAAGGGATACTTCATGAAACGACAAATCAGTTGCTGCTCTAGTGAAGAAACCCAAGGTTAAACCCAAACCCGAGACTAAGTGCTTCTGTAATGAGGGAACGGTCACTGAAGCAGAACTACCCTAGATACTTGGTAGATGAGAAGGCTGGCAAGGTTGACAGAAGTATGTATTGGACATACATTATATTAAATGTGTACTTTACTAGTACTCCTAGTAGCACCAGGGTATTAAGGTACCGGTTCGGTTGCTGAGTGTTAGTAACTCGAAATAAAAGAGCTACGGAATATACAGAGACTAGCTAAAGGTGAGATGACAATGTGTGTTGGAAGTATTTCCAAGGTTGATGTGATCAAGCATCGCATGCTCCCTCTACCATCGAGATTGGTGTTAAACCTAAATAATTGTTATTTGGTGTTTGCGTTGAGCATAGACATGATTGGATTATGTCTATTGTAATACAGTTATTCATTTAAGGAGAATAATGGTTACTCTGTTTATTTGAATAATAACTTCAATGGTCTTGCACCTAAAATGAATGGTTCATTGAATCTCGATCGTAGTGATACACATGTTCATGCCAAAAGATATAAGATAGTAATGATAGTACCACATACTTGTGGCACTGCCATTTGAGTCATATTTATGTAAAACGCATGAAGAAGCTCCATGTTGATGGATCTTTGGACTCACTCGTTTTTGAAAAGAGTGATACATGCGAACTATGTCTATTGGTATATATGCATGAAGAAACTCCATACAGATGGATCATTTGGACTCACTTGATTTTGAATCACTTGAGACATGCAAATCATACCACATGGGCAAGATGACTAAAAAGCCTCGTTTTCAGTAAGATGGAACAAGAAAGCAACTTGTTGGAAGTAATACATTTTGATGTGTGCAGTCCAATGAGTGCTGAGGCATGAAGTGGATATCATTATGTTCTTACTTCATAGATGATTTGAGTAGATGCTAAGTATATTTACTTGATGAAACACAAGTCTGAATTATTGAAAGGTTCAAGTAATTTATGAGTGAAGTTGAAGATTGTCGTGACAAGAGGATAAAATGTATATGATATGATCATAGACATGAATATCTGAGTTACGTGTTTGGTACACAATTAAGACATTGTGGAAATTATTTCACAACTAATATCGCCTGGAACACCATAGTGTGATGGTGTGTCCGAACATCATAACTGCACCCTACTGGATATGGTGCATACCATGATGTCTCTTGTCTAATTAACACTATCGTTTATGGGTTAGGCATTAGAGACAACTGCATTCACTTTAAATAGGGCACCACGTAATTCCGTTGAGATGACACCGTATGAACTATGGTTTAGAGAAACCTAAGTTGTCATTTCTTGAAAGTTTGGAGCTGCGACGCTTATGTGAAAAAGGTATTAGCCTGATAAGCTCGAACCCAAAGCGGATAAATGCATCTTCATAGGACACCAAAAATAGTTGGGTATACCTCCTATTTCAGATCCGGAAGCAAAAGTGTTTGTTTCTACAAACGGGTCCTTTCTCGAGGAAAAGTTTCTCTTGAAAGAATTGAGTGGGAGGATGGTGGAGACTTGATGAGGTTACTGAACCATCACTTCAACCAGTGTGTAGCAGGGCACAAGAAGTTGTTCCTGTGGCGCCTACACCAATTGAAGTGGAAGCTGATGATATTAATCATGAAACTTTGGATCAAGTCACTACCAAAACTCGTAGGTTGACAAGGATACGTACTACTCCAGAGTGGTACGTAATCCTGTCTTGGAGGTCATGTTGCTAGACAACAATGAAACTACGAGCTATGGAGAAGCGATGGTAGGCCCGGATTCCAACGAATGGCTCGAGGCCATAAAACCCGAGAGAGGATCCATGTATGAAAACAAAGTATAGACTTTGGAAGAACTACTTGATGGTCGTAAGGCTGTTGGGTATAGATGGATTTTAAAAGGAAGACGGACAATGATGGTAAGTATCACCATTAAGAAAGCTCGACTTGTCGTTAAGATGTTTTCCGACAAGTTCAAGGAGTTGACTGCGATGAGACTTTCTCATTCGTAGCGATGCTAAGAGTCTGTTGGAGATATAACAGGAGTTACTGCATTATTTATGAAATCTTGCAGATACGATGTCAAAACATTGTTTCCTCAACGATTTTCTTGAGGAAAGGTTGTATGTGATGCAACCAGAAGGTTTTGACAATCCTGAAAGATGCTAACAAGTATGCAAAGCTCCATCAATCCTTCTAAGGACTGGAGTAAGCATCTCGGAGTTGGAATATACACTTTGATGAGATGATCAAAGATTTCAGGTTTATACAAAGTTTATGAGAAACTTGTATTTCCAAAGAAGTGAGTGGGAGCACTATAGAATTTCCGATGAGTATATGTTGTTGACATATTGTTGATCAGAAATGATGTAGAGTTTCTGGAAAGTATATAGGGTTATTTGAAAAGTGTTTTTCAATGGAAAACCTAGATTAAGCTGCTTGAACATTGAGCATCAAGATCTATAAGGATAGATCAAGATCGCTTGATAGTACTTTCAAACAAACACATACCGTGACAAGATTTTGAAGGAGTTCAAAATAGATCGGCAAAGAAGGAGTTCTTGGCTGTGTTATAAGGTGTGAGTATTGAGTAAGACTCAAGACCTGACCACGGCAGAATAGAGAGAAAGGACGAAGGTCGTTCCCTATGCTTTAGACGTAGGCTATGCCGTGTACCGCACCTGAAGTGTGCCTTGCCATGAGTCAGTCAAGGGGGTGTGATCCAGGAATGGATCACAGGACAACGGTCAAGGTTATCCTTAGTAACTAGTGGACTAAGGAATTTTCTCGATTATGTAGGTGGTAAAAGAATTCGTCGTAAAGGGTTACGCCAATGCAAACTTTGACACTAATCTGGATGGTTCTGAGTAGTAAACCGGATTCGTATAGTAGAGCAGTTATTTGGAATAGCTCAAAATAGAGCATGGTAGCTGCATCTACAAGATGACATAGAGATTTGTAAAGCACACACGGATCTGAAAGGTTCAGACCCGTTGACTAATAACCTCTCTCACAAGCGAGATATGATCAAACCCCATGGGTGTTGAATTCATTACAATCACATAGTGCTGTGAACTAGATTATTGACTCTAGTGCAAGTGGGAGACTGTTGGAAATATGCCCTAGAGGCAATAATAAAATGGTTATTATTATATTTCTTTGTTCATGATAATTGTCTATTGTTCATGATATAATTGTATTAACTGGAAACTGTAATACATGTGTGAATACATAGACCACAACATGTCCCCAGTGAGCCTCTAGTTGACAAGCTCGTTGATCAATAGATGGTTATGGTGTCCTGATCATGGACATTGGATGCCATTGATAATGAGATCACATCATTAGGAGAATGATGTGATGGACAAGACCCAATCCTAAGCATAGCACAAGATCGTGTAGTTCATTTGCAGCAAAGATACCAGTTGTGAAAGCAGTCAGGAGGATGATTGTTCCTCCTGTCAAGTATAATGATCGCATTACTTTTGTGATGAGGTCTATCGACTATGATGAGGTTTATCGACTTGTCAAAACGGAATGGTAAGTTTATGGATATTCATACTAATAAGTTTATAGATATTAGCACTAGTTTGTCGAGAGTCGCTTTAATTGATTAACTAACTGATATTCATATCATGTTTTTATTCCGTGAAGCAATGATCATGAGATGTTGAAATTGTGTGGGACTATCATGAAGGGGGGCGAACTTGTAAAGTTCTTAAAGGAAAGTGACAATGCCCTAAGCATTATCAATGCATTCATCAAATGCCTCAAGCATGATGATGTGATTAAAGGCTGCAACAAATACAAAATAACTTTTCCATCACAACAACTGGTAAGTTTTTCTGTTCATAAAAATATCCATGAACAATAACATGTATATAAGCGAAATGGTGCAGACCAGGGATGGAGTTCGTGGAAGTTGTGAAAGTGTTTATTGATGCGGGAATCAAACACGGAAAAGAAAAACAAAAGAGCAGATTTTTATAAGTGGTGCAGAATTATAATGACAATACATGATAATACAACCAACATTCTAATACAGGTAAATTTTTGCAGCTATCTTGTACTACCATTCACCCGCAAGAATGTTTTGTGTTTTTTGTCGATTTTAGAATGAAATACCAGGTCTCTGTTCATGCATAGCAGTGAATCAAAACGGGCTAGGGAGGTTGCAAACTTAATATTCACGGAGCAGGTAGGCAAAGCCTTTCTACAAAAAGGTTGTTCCTCTCCATTTTCTTATGAAATATCCAAAATAAGGGTGTCAACTGCTATTCTCAATGCCAAGTTAAAAGACAGTTGTTTAGCATTTATGCTTATCCTTGAGCGGTACTATGGATATCAGATGCTCATGGACATGAAGATCCCGGTTAGAGCTTTCCCCTCTTTACATTGATGTGAAGTGGAAATCACAGCATGCATGTTTCCAACTTCACACTCCAATAGTTTTATTTTCTACTTCAACTCTACATTATCCTTGTTTCATGTGACAAAGCAGAACATATGCCAAAAGTTTTCTGAGTGTACGTGATGCAAAAAATATTGTGCATAACCGTAATTATCTCTCCTTTCCATTTCAATTTGCAGGACATAACCTGCATTATCTCTCCTTTTCATTTCAATTTGTAGGAGAGGGCTAAAAGATACAAGGTAGCAAAACTGGTCCACCTCTTCTCCATTAGAGAAATACTGTGGAACAGCCTCAAGTGATTGCTGACATAGTGCAAAAACATGAAGAGGAGAAAAGTAAAAAAGGAAAAAACTAAGTAGTTTGGTTGCCTTGCCATAAAGTGATGTGATGTGCTAAACTGTCCAAAGTACTTCTATTACTCTGCATGACATGTTACTACCAAACTGTCTACTGTTACTCCTATTCCTGTTACCACTCAAAGTAATACTGTTACTTCTCAAGGCATGTTACTGTCCAATTACTTCTGGTGTTAAACCTAAATAATTGTTATTTGGTGTTTGCATTGAGCATAGACATGATTGGATTATGTCTATTGCAATACAATTATTCATTTAAGGAGAATAATGGTTACTCTGTTTATTTGAATAATAACTTCAATGGTCTTGCACCTAAAATGAATGGTTCATTGAATCTCGATCGTAGTGATACACATGTTCATGCCAAAAGATATAAGATAGAAATGATAGTACCACATACTTGTGGCACTGCCATTTGAGTCATATTTATATAAAATGCATGAAGAAGCTCCATGTTGATGGATCTTTGGACTCACTCGTTTTTGAAAAGATTGATACATGCGAACTATGTCTATTGGTATATATGCATGAAGAAACTCCATACAGATGGATCGTTTGGACCCACTTGATTTTGAATCACTTGAGACATGCAAATCATACCACATGGGCAAGATGACTAAAAAGCCTCATTTTCAGTAAGATGGAACAAGAAAGCAACTTGTTGAAAGTAATACATTTTGATGTGTGCAGTCCAATGAGTGCTGAGGCATGCAGTGGATATCATTATGTTCTTACTTCATAGATGATTTGAGTAGATGCTAAGTATATTTACTTGATGAAACACAAGTCTGAATTATTGAAAGGTTCAAGTAATTTCTGAGTGAAGTTGAAGATTGTCGTGACAAGAGGATAAAATGTCTATGATATGATCATAGACATGAATATCTGAGTTACGTGTTTGGTACACAATTAAGACATTGTGGAAATTATTTCACAACTAATATCGCCTGGAACACCATAGTGTGATGGTGTGTCCGAACATCATAACTGCACCCTATTGGATATGGTGCATACCATGATGTCTCTTGTCTAATTAACACTATCGTTTATGGGTTAGGCATTAGAGAGAACTGCATTCACTTTAAATAGGGCACCACGTAATTCCGTTGAGATGACACCATATGAACTATGCTTTAGAGAAACCTAAGCTGTCATTTCTTGAAAGTTTGGAGCTGCGACGCTTATGTGAAAAAGGTATTAGCCTGATAAGATCGAACCCAAAGCGGATAAATGCATCTTCATAGGACACCAAAAATAGTTGGGTATACCTCCTATTTCAGATCCGGAAGCAAAAGTGTTTGTTTCTAAAAACGGTTCCTTTCTCGAGGAAAAGTTTCTCTTGAAAGAATTGAGTGGGAGGATGGTGGAGACTTGATGAGGTTACTGAACCATCACTTCAACTAGTGTGTAGCAGGGCACAAGAAGTTGTTCCTCTGGCGCCTACACCAATTGAAGTGGAAGCTGATGATATTCATCATGAAACTTTGGATCAAGTCACTACCAAAACTCGTAGGTTGACAAGGATACGTACTACTCCAGAGTGGTACGTAATCCTGTCTTGGAGGTCATGTTGCTAGACAACAATGACACTATGAGCTATGGAGAAGCGATGGTAGGCCCGGATTCCAACGAATGGCTCGAGGCCATAAAACCCGAGAGAGGATCCATGTATGAAAACAAAGTATAGACTTTGGAAGAACTACTAGATGGTCGTAAGGCTATTGGGTACAGATGGATTTTAAAAGGAAGACGGACAATGATGGTAAGTATCACCATTAAGAAAGCTCGACTTGTCGTTAAGATGTTTTCCGACAAGTTCAAGGAGTTGACTGCGATGAGACTTTCTCATTCGTAGCGATGCTAAGAGTCTGTTGGAGATATAACAAGAGTTACTGCATTATTTATGAAATCTTGCAGATACGATGTCAAAACATTGTTTCCTCAACTATTTTCTTGAGGAAAGGTTGTATGTGATGCAACTAGAAGGTTTTGACAATCCTGAAAGATGCTAACAAGTATGCAAAGCTCCATCAATCCTTCTAAGGACTGGAGTAAGCATCTCGGAGTTGGAATATACACTTTGATGAGATGATCAAAGATTTCAGGTTTATACAAAGTTTATGAGAAACTTGTATTTCCAAAGAAGTGAGTGGGAGCACTATAGAATTTCCGATGAGTATATGTTGTTGACATATTGTTGATCAGAAATAATGTAGAGTTTCTGGAAAGTATATAGGGTTATTTGAAAAGTGTTTTTCAATGGAAAACCTAGATTAAGCTGCTTGAACATTGAGCATCAAGATCTATAAGGATAGATCAAGATCGCTTGATAGTACTTTCAAACAAACACATACCGTGACAAGATTTTGAAGGAGTTCAAAATAGATCGGCAAAGAAGGAGTTCTTGGCTGTGTTATAAGGTGTGAGTATTGAGTAAGACTCAAGACCTGACCACGGCAGAATAGAGAGAAAGGACGAAGGTCGTTCCCTATGCTTTAGACGTAGGCTATGCCGTGTACCGCACCTGAAGTGTGCCTTGCCATGAGTCAGTCAAGGGGGTGTGATCCAGGAATGGATCACAGGACAACGGTCAAGGTTATCCTTAGTAACTAGTGGACTAAGGAATTTTCTCGATTATGTAGGTGGTAAAAGAATTCGTCGTAAAGGGTTACGCCAATGCAAACTTTGACACTAATCTGGATGGTTCTGAGTAGTAAACCGGATTCGTATAGTAGAGCAGTTATTTGGAATAGCTCGAAATAGAGCATGGTAGCTGCATCTACAAGATGACATAGAGATTTGTAAAGCACACACGGATCTGAAAGGTTCAGACCTTGACTAATAACCTCTCTCAAAAGCGAGATATGATCAAACCCCGTGGGTGTTGAATTCATTACAATCACATAGTGCTGTGAACTAGATTATTGACTCTAGTGCAAGTGGGAGACTGTTGGAAATATGCCCTAGAGGCAATAATAAAATGGTTATTATTATATTTCTTTGTTCATGATAATTGTCTATTGTTCATGATATAATTGTATTAACTGGAAACTGTAATACATGTGTGAATACATAGACCACAATACATGATAATACAACCAACATTCTAATACAGGTAAATTTTTGCAGCTATCTTGTACTACCATTCACCCGCAAGAATGTTTTGTGTTTTTTGTCGATTTTAGAATGAAATACCAGGTCTCTGTTCATGCATAGCAGTGAATCAAAACGGGCTAGAGAGGTTGCAAACTTAATATTCACGGAGCAGGTAGGCAAAGCCTTTCTACAAAAAGGTTGTGTCTCTCCATTTTCTTATGAAATATCAAAAATAAGGGTGTCAACTGCTATTCTCAATGCCAAGTTAAAAGACAGTTGTTTAGCATTTATGCTTATCCTTGAGCGGTACTATGGATATCAGATGCTCATGGACATGAAGATGCCGGTCAGAGCTTTCCCCTCTTTACATTGATGTGAAGTGGAAATCACAGCATGCATGTTTCCAACTTCACACTCCAATAGTTTTATTTTCTACTTCAACTCTACATTATCGTTGTTTCATGTGACAAAGCAGAACATATGCCAAAAGTTTTCTGAGTGTACATGATGCAAAAAATATTGTGCATAACCGTCATTATCTCTCCTTTCCATTTCAATTTGCAGGACATAACCTGCATTATCTCTCCTTTTCATTTCAATTTGCAGGACAGGGCTAAACGATACAAGGTAGCAAAACTGGTCCACCTCTTCTCCATTAGAGAAATACTGTGGAACAGCCTCAAGTGATTGCTGACATAGTGCAAAAACATGAAGAGGAGAAAAGTAAAAAAGGAATAAACTAAGTAGTTTGGTTGCCTTGCCATAAAGTGATGTGATGTGCTAAACTGTCCAAAGTACTTCTATTACTCTGCATGACATGTTACTACCAAATTGTCTACTGTTACTCCTATTCCTGTTACCACTCAAAGTAATACTGTTACTTCTCAAGGCATGTTACTGTCCAATTACTTCCGGTACTCTTCATGATATGTTACTATTCAAACTGTCTATTGCCAGGCCTATTACCACTCAAAGTAATTATGTTACTCCATAGTGTAATTCAAGCAAGGTGGGGGTGGTTCGCCCTCATCGCCGTCCACCTCGGCTTCGCCAGTGCAGAGATTACCCCTAGGGCACGAGTGGAAGAAGAGGGGCAGGGGATGCGTAGTGGTCGCGTCATTTTTTTTTGGGACGATGATGAATCGGTCACATAGGCCGAATTAATGACAGACCATGGGTTTTTTCACGGGAGTAGCGGACATCCCATGCATCACGATATTTGCCCTAGGCATTCTAAAAAAAGCACAGACGGATTCTGTTACCAATCTTTCCTGACAAAGAAAACATAGCGATAGAAATTACATAAGGTCTATTACCAGTATTTCCTCACAGGGAAACATTGGTAATAGACTTAACATAAGATCTGTTACCAATCTTTCTTGACCAAGAAAAGTTGGTGATAGACACAACATAAGTTTTGTTACCATGCTTTCCCGACCAAGAAATGTTGGTAGCGGGATGAGCATGCTGGCTATGTCAGCTACAATGCCCCCTCTAAGTATAGTCCCCTTCACATTCTCAAAATGCAAAGTTTACAATCTTGTAGTCGAGCAGCCAGGAGAAAGATTTTGCGACAAGTCAACTCCTTGAACTTGTCAAAAACATTTTGCGACAAGTCGAGCTTTGTAGACAGTAACATTACCATCAGCGTTAGTATTCCTCTTGAAGATCCATTTATTCTCTATAGCTCGCCGATCATCGGGCAATTCAACCAAAGTCCACAATTTGTTCTCATACATGGATCTTATCTTAGATTTCATGGCTTCAAGCCATTTATCGGAATCTGAGCTCATCATAGCTTCTTCATAGTTTGTAAGTTCATCATGGTCTAGTAACATGACTTCCAGAACAGGATTATGGTACCACTTTGGTGAGGAACATGCTCTGTTTGATCTATGAGGTTCGGTAGTAACTTGATGTGAAGTTTCATGATCATCATCATTATCTTCCTGTTTTGTTGGTGTAGGCATAACACGAATGGTTTTCTGTGATGAGCTACTTTCTAATTCAAGAGAAGGTACAATTACCTCATCAAGTTCTACTTTTCTCCCACTCACTTCTTTCGAGAGAAACTCCTTCTCTAGAAAAGATGTATTCTTAGCAACAAATATTTTGCCTTCGGATCTATGATAGAAAGTGTAGCCAACAATTTCTTTTGGGTATCCTATGAAGACGCACTTATCCGATTTGAGTTCGAGCTTATCACGCTGAAGCTTTTGCACATAAGCATCGCAACCCCAAACTTTAAGAAATGACAGCTTAGGTTTCCTGCCAAACCACAGCTCATACGGTGTCGTCTCAATAGATTTAGACGGTGCCCTATTTTAAGTGAATGCAGCTGTGTCTAATGCATAACCCCAAAATGATAGTGGTAAATTGGTAAGCAACATCATAGATCACACCATATCTAATAAAGTACGGTTACGACGTTCGGACACACCATTACGATGTGGTGTTTCAGGTGGCGTGAGTTGTGAAACTATTCCTTATTGTTTTAAATGAAGACCAAACTCGTATAACTCAAATATTCACCTCCACGATCAGATCATAGAAACTTTATTTTCTTGTTATGATGATTCTCCACTTCACTCTGAAATTCTTTGAACTTTTCAAATGTTTCAGACTTGTGTTTCACCAAGTAGATATACCCATATCTGCTTAAATCATATATGAAGGTTAGAAAATAACGATACTCACCGCGTGCCTCAACACTCATCGGATCGCATACATCGGTATGTATTATTTCCAACAAGTCACTGGCTCGCTCCATTGTTCCGGAGAACGGAGTTTTAGTCATGCCCATGAGGCATAGTTCGCAAGTATCAAATGATTCATCATTAAGTGATTCCAAAATCCCATCTGCATGGAGTTTCTTCATTCACTTTACACCAATATGACCTAAACGGCAGTGCTAAAAATATGCTGCAATATCATTATTAACTTCGCATCTTTTGGCATCAATATTATTAATACGTGTATCACCAAAATCGAGATTCAACAAAAATAGACCACTCTTCAAGGGTGCATGACCATAAAAGATATTACTGATATAAATAGAACAACGATTATTCTCTGATTTTTAATAAATAACCATCTCTCACTAAACAAGATCCAGATATAATATTCATGCTCAATGCTAGCACCAAATAACAAATTTTCAGGTCTAAAACTAATCCCGAAGGTAGATGTAGAGGTAGCGTGCCGACGCCGATCGTATCGACCTTGGAATCATTTCCGATGCGCATCGTCACCTCGTCCTTAGCCACTCTTCGTTTAATTCGTAGCCCCTATTTTGAGTTACAAATATGAGCAACCAAACCAGTATCAAATACACATGTCCTACTATGAGCATTAGTAAGGTACACATCAATAATATGTATATAAAATATACCTCTGTTTACTTTGTCATCCTTCTTATCTGCCAAATACTTGGCGTAGTTCCGCTTCCAGTGACCAGTCCCATTGCAGTAGAAGCACTCATTTTTAGGCTTGGGTCCAGCTTTGGGCTACTTCCCGGGAGTGGCAACTTGCATGCCATTCTTCTTAAAGTTTCCCTTCTTCCCCTTGCCCTTTTTCTTGAAACTAGTGGTCTTGTTAACCATCAATACTTGATGCTCCTTGATTCCCCTTCACGGGAGTGGCAACTTGCATATCATTATCCATCCCTTGCATATTATAGTTCATCACGAAGCCTTTGTAGCTTGGTGGTAGTGATTGAAGAACTCTGTCAATAACACTATCATCTGGAAGATTAACTCCCACCTAAGTCAAGTGATCATGATACCCATACATTTTGTGTATGTGTTCACTGACATAACTGTTCTCCTTCATCTTGCAACTATAGAACTTGTTGGAGACTTCATATCTCTCAACTCGAGCATTTGCTTGAAATATTAACTTCAACTCCTAGAACATCTCATATGGTCCATGACGTTCAAAACGTCTTTGAAGTCCCGATTCTAAGCCATAAAGCATGGCACATTGAACTATCAGGTAGTCATCAAAGCAAGCTTGTTAGACGTTCATAACATTAGCATCTGCTCCGGCAGCAGGCCTTTCACCTGGCGGTGCATCAAGGGCATAATTCTTCTGTGAAGAAATTTGGATAATCCTTAAGTTACGGACCCAGTCCATGTAATTGCTACCATCATCTTTCAACTTAGCTTTCTCTAGGAATGCATAAAATTCAAGGAAACGGTAGCACGGGCGATTGATCTACAACATAGATATGCAAAAACTATTAGAACTAAGTTCATGATAAATTATGTTCATTTAATCAAACTACTTAAGAACTCCCGCTTAGATAGACATCCCTCAAGTCATCAAAATGATACATGATCCAAATCAACTGAACCATGTCCGATCATCACGTGAGATGGAGTAGTTTTCAATGGTGAACATCTCTATGTTGATCATATCTACTACATGATTCACGTTTGACCTTTCAGTCTCTGGTGTTCCGAGGCGATGTCTATACATGCCAGGCTCGTCAAGTTTAACCCGAGTATTCCGCATGTGCAAAACTGTCTTGCACCCACTGTATGTGAACGTAGACCATATCACACCTGATCATCATGTGGTGTTTCAGCACAATGAACTGTCACAACGACGCATACTCAGGGAGAACACTTATACCTCGAAATTTCGTTAGGGATCATCTTATAATGCTACCGCCATACAAAGAAAAATAAGATGCATAAAAGATAAACATCAGATGCAATCAAACTATGTGATATTATCTTGTGCTTTTGAACCCCATCTCCAAAGCATCGTCATGATCTCCATCGTCACTGGCTTGACACTTTGATCTCCATCATACCATCTTGGTCGTCTCGCCAATTATTGCTTCTACAACTATGCATCGTCACGGGCTTCTAGCAAGAACCGTTCTTACCTATGCATCAAAACTACAACGGCGGTTCATCAAGTTTTCTGTTTTAACCTTCAACAAGAACCAGCCGAAGTCAAATTTGATTCAACTAAAGTTGGAGAGATAGACACCCACCAGCCACCTTTATGCAAACCTAGTTGCATGTTTGTCGGTGTAACCGGTCTCATGAACGTGGTCATGTAAGGTTGGTACGGACGTTGGTGGTAAGCAGTATGACTATCACCGCCCACAACTTTTTGTGTTCTACTCATGCCTATCATCTAAGCATAGACCTGGCTCTGAAAGCACTGTTGGGAAAGGTACATGCAATTTCAAATAAAATCCTATGCTCACACAAGATCTATCTAGGAGATGCATAGCAATGAGGGGGAGAGAGCGTGTCCAAATACCCTCGTAGACTGAAAGCGGAAGCGTTTGACAACGCTATTGATGTAGTCAAACTTCTTCTCGTTCCGACCGATCAAGTACCGAACGTACGACACCTTTGAGTTCTGAACACATTCAACTTGACGATGTCCTCGAACTGTTGATCCAGCAAAGTGTCGAGGGAGAGTTCCGTTAGCAAGACGGTGTGGTGACGGTGATGGTGAAGGGATCCGTGCGGAGCTTCGCCTAAGCACTACTAAGATATGACCGGAGGCGTAAACTTTGGAGGGGGGGGGCGCCGCACTCGGCTAACAATTGTTGGTGTGTGTTCTAGCAGTGCCCCCACATACATATAGGTTGGAGGGGAGGAGAGGAAGACAAGGTGGTGCCCCACGTAGGAGGAATCCTACTTGGGCGCCTCCCCAATTTGGCACCCCCCTTTCATAAGTTCCGGAGGGGGGAGGAAGGGGGAGGTAGAGGGAAGGAAGGGGGAGGCCGAATCCCTCCCCTTCATTCTCTCTTTCCCTCTTTCCTTCTCCTCCTGTTCTGGCCTATATGGGGGCGCACCAGCCCCTTAGGGGCTGTTCTGTCCCCCTTTTGGCCCATTAGGCCCATACATTTGCCGAGGGGTTGCCCGGAACCCCTTTCATTGACCCGATATGTACCTGGTACCCCCCAGAACACTTCCGATGTTCAAATATCATTGTCCTATATATGAATCTTTACTTCTCGATCATTTCAAGACTCCTCGTCATGTATGTGTCATCTGGAACCCAGAACAACATTCAGTCACCAAATCACATAACTCATATAATACAAAGTCGTCCTCGAATGTTAAGCGTGCGGACCCTACAGGTTCGAGAACAATGTAGACATGACAGAGACACCTCTCCAGTCAATAACCAATAGCGGAACCTGGATGCTCATATTGGTTCCTACATATTCTATGAAGATCTTTATCGGTCATACGTAATGACAACATACATTATTCCCTTTGTCATCAGTATGTTAGTTGGCCGAGATTTGGTCGTCGTTATCTTGATACCTAGTTCAATCTCGTTACCGGCAAGTCTCTTTACTCGTTCTGTAATGCATCATCCTGCAACTAACTCATTAGTCACATGGCTTGCAAGGCTTTTTATGATGTGCATTACCGAGAGGGCTCAGAGATACCTCTTCGATACTCGTAGTGACAAATCCTAATCTTGATCTATGCCAACCCAACAAACACCTTCGGAGATACCTGTAGAGTATCTTTATAATCAACCAGTTACGTTGTGACGTTTGATAGCACATAAGGTATTCCTCCGGCATCTGGAGTTGCATAATCTCATAGTCAAAGCAATATGTATATGACATGAAGAAAGCAATATCAATAAAACTGAACGATCAATATGCTAAGCTAACGGATGGGTCTTGTCCATCACATCATTCTCCTAATGATGTGATTCCGTTCATCAAATGACAATACATGTCCATGGTTAGGAAACCTAACCATCTTTATTTAACAAGCTAGTCTATGTATTCACACATGTATCAAGTTTCTGGTTAATATAATTCTAGCATGAATAATAAACATTTATCATGATATAAGGAAATATAAAATAACAACTTTATTATTGCCTCCAGGGCATATTTCCTTCAGTGGGAAGACGTATGAACACGCGTAGCTGCTCATCGCCTCGACCAGAAGCCTTTCGCTATGCTCGGGGACTATCTCCCTGACTTGGATGGATGGCATGCCATGTTGCAGTGATTGACGATATATGACAATGTGTCTGTAGTCCATACTTTCTCTATGACGAAACTTTGACTTATGCACGACGAAACTTTATTTGTGATGTAATTAAACTTTCCTCCTCAACTAGCGAAGATCACTCTAGTTAGGGCATTTTGGGTACGCTAAACTTTGTTATTTATGCTGATGATATGTTGCTTCTTTTTTTTCAAGTAAGTATCTTTATGTTGCTCAACTATATATGTTGCATATCATCGACTCATGTGATGATGAAGGTACATAGATCATCGATGGCGAATAAGTGCTATGCCAGGAGTATACGACGAGTGGACAGACACTACTAGGGAAAAGCATAGCAGTAGCGCTGGTTTTTGGCCTATCAGTTGCGCGGGTAAGGGCGCTACTGATAAGGCGCTACAGCTAAAGCTTAGCAGTAGCGTCGGCTGGCACGCGCTGCTGATATATCTTCTTAGTAATAGCGCTTTCCACGCCAATCGCCACTGCTAATTACTAGTAGCCCTTTCGACGACAACCGCTACTAATATTATTCTATATTCCATTTCTTTTGAATTTTAGGTCGTATTCATACACTTGTATACATTTTTTCATACAGTAGCAATTTAGAGATTGTTTAACATCATAATGAGTTATTAAATCACCAGGTGAAAGAACCTTGGATTAGTTTCAAGTGCATGGATCCAAAGTAACCAATGGTCACTTTGGATCCATCCATTTGAAACTAATTTGCGGTTCTTTCACCCAATGACATAATAACTTATCATCATCGTCATAATATCATTAACAACTTATCATCATAATATATCATTGTCATATAACTCCTCATAATCATCATTTTCGTCCATGATGAGACATCATATAACAACTTCGTCACTAGTTATAATAACAACTCCTCCTCATCATCATAGTACTCATAATCACTACTCCTAGTCATCATCACATTAAGTCTAAGACATTGAAGTCATATATAATCAACACTAAACTAATTGTTCTTAATACTTGGGACCTACTCCTCTATCCTAGCTAAAATACCATAAAACAGATAAACTGGTCCTTCACCGTAATGGAGAATGGACATAAACCTATCTCCAACTTGTGGCTTGTGCACATTCATTTTGTCTCTAATTATTTGCGTGTGCGCATTCATCACTTTGCTCCATTCTTTGATTTTGACTCTTCCATCATTTGGAGAAATCGAGTATGCAGTATGGTAAGCCTCCGAAGGAGTTGGTTGTAAGCTAACCATATGCATATCACCTTCGGTACATAGCATGTCAGGCACAACCTGCTTCGGGAGCCTCTGTTCAAAAACAAAATAGTAACATATATAGTTAGCAATGTAGTTTACTTAAGAATAATGTATGCAATGTAGTTACCATCATTAACAAAATCTTACCAAGTTTTTGGCAATGAAGTTACCATCAAGCAATTTATGGACTAGTGGCATGCATCTAGTATAATTTGGGCTGATAGAGTGACTGGTTTTGAAGGCCTCAACATCTTCTATGAATGAGACAAGATAACCTTTCTCCTCACAATTAAGCTTGGAATCATAGTTGTAATATGTGCTGTCTACTACCTTCCGAGTATTTATTGAAGATAAGAAATAAGCTGACAATTATAAATAAATAAGTTTAGTACGGACGAACACTAATTATTTTTAAATTAGCAACATAAATTACTAAACTTAACAAATAAGTTTGACAAAATCACATCTAGGTAGAACTGGAGGCATATCGACATCCACCCAGATGTCGACATTATCATCATCATCATAATCTTCGGGACAAATATCAAATCTTATTCGCATTTCCTCCTCTAATCCATATGCCTTGCAGAGAACTTCCCAATTAGAGAATCGCATTGTAGAACTTAACCAGAAACTCATAACCATATTTAGTTCTTAAGTGAGCCCTCCTCGTCTGCACATTCTCAAAGTCATCCAAACCAAAATCAAGCTTCTCCAATACATATGGTCTAGCATGGCATAGGATGTATTAGTCGAATTGAAAAAATCCATAAATTACACGTTGAACAAAATAAGCACAAGTGATGATATTTATTACGATGAAATGCTTATCGTTGCGTACCGTACAAACATTGAAGGTCTCTTCCAGCTTCACGGTGAAAAACCTATCATTTTGCAGGTGAGGAAACCTGTCGCACACACCACGGTCATCGTAGCAGTACCCGCACTCCAGGATCCCATCGTCATCAGACATCTCCTGTGTTCAAAATTCAAAGATTATAACTCGACGGCAAAACCCAAAAAATCCGGCATGACCTTTGCTAAAAAAGGACATATCGAGCACTTGGGATTTGCTGGAATGGAAATTAATCAACACTCCGGCAAAACATAGGCCACTTATCGATGGTCATTGCATTTCAATGGTTCAAAATATGAAAAAAAACATTTGAAAATATCTTATATACAATCCTAACACTAAATAAACTAGTTTTATTAACTACTTACTAAATAAACTAGTTTATTAACTACTTAATAAACAAACCAGTTCTATTAAGCACTTAATATAAATAAACTAGTTATCATTAATCACTTACTAAATAAACTATTTCTAGTAAACACTTGCTAAAAAATTTGCTACCCTAGTTCTACCCTAAGTTTTCTTACTTCTATTTTATTCAAAACACCTACAATTT
>NC_041386.1:701452713-701467776 GCF_002162155.2 Triticum dicoccoides | reverse complement strand
AGGGCTGCCGGGGGAAGAGAGAGGAGGGGGCGGCCGTAGGGGGGGAGAGGAGGGTGTGGTGGGAGGAGGAGGGAGGAGGGCGCAGTGGGAGGAGGGGCGGAAGGAGGGAGTACCTCAATGGCGGACGGACGACGGCGGCGGCGATGACAGACGATGACGGTTATTGACCGACGGCCTCCACCTCGTGCCGATGTCCTCCACCTCACACGGAGTCCGCCGTGTCGCCGTCGCCATTGACGCGGATCAACAAGGCTCTGATATTAATTGTTGGCGCCGTCCTCTCGCAGCGCCCGCCGCCTCCTCGCAGCGCCGCTTCTTCTTCTACCTCTTGCTGCCTCTCACAGCTTAAATCTCCTTGTCTCACACAAGAACACACTATGGAGGAAAACTCACACGGGCACACACTTCACCAAGGAGAAACTAGCTTTGCCTTGTCTCCCGGTGAATATCACATAGGCTACATTTTGCCTCAGCCCTCAAAGGCTTCAACTCTTTCATTAACTCAAAGCAGTGCTTATATACACAAGTGATTGACCGACCTGCCAAGCCAGCCGCCACACCCGGCTACACTAACCCACTAACCCATGCACTGACGCACTAACCCAGGCCACTAACACATGACCTTTTCCTACGGCCAGTACTGCACGGACGACCCCAACTTTCGTTGAATATCCGCAGGACCTGCAGCACCGGCTAACAAACTCATGCATGCAGCCTAATCACTACTACATGCACGCCTATGCCCGGCCCTTGCTCAACCTCCTCTTAACGGCCAAAGGACTAGGCCAACTCAACATGCATCGTAGAGTCCCACGCTCCAGCCTTGGTCGCACTTGCCGCATCACACGGCCACGCTACCTGACGCCACCATCGGCATCTCGCCATCGTCGTCGTATCGCACGACCCCTTGGCATCTCGCCTTCTCCACTCGTCTAAACCTATCCTACATACATGACAAAAGCAAACTAAATATGCAGATACATGCATCAAGATTAAAGCTAACAGCTTCTCCCCCATCACTACTAGCTTTGTTCTCTCCTCCTTCCCCTACCTCTCCCTCGTCAACTCTAATCATGTTAAGTATAGTGATACATTGTTTTTTTCTGTAATGTACGCATCGTCCAGAAAAAGCCGACACGACCACTTTGCATCCCCCGCCCCTCTTCTTCCACTCGTGCCCTAGGGGTAATCGTTGCACCACCGAAGTCGAGGTGGACGGCGAACCATCCCCTCCTCGCCTGAATTACACTATGGAGTAATAGAATAGCTTTGGGTGGTAACAGGCCTGTAGGAGTAACAGTAGACATTTTGGGTAGTAACATATAATGAAGTGTACCAGGAGTACTTTGGACTGTAATAGGACTTTTATAGTAATAGTATTACTTTGAGTGGTAACAGGATTGAGTGGTAACAGTACACAGTTTGGGTAGTAACATATCATGAAGAGTAACAGTTGTACTTTGGATAGTTTAGCACAATACATCAGTTTATGGCAACGCAAACAAACTTCTTCTTGGTTTTTTTCTTTTTTTTGTTTTCTCCTCTTCATGTTTTCGCACTATGTCAGCAATCATTTCAGGCTGCTCCACAGTATTTCTCTCATGGAGAAGAAGGTGGACCAGTTTTGCTGCCTTGTATCGTTTAGCCTTGCTCTGCAAATTGAAATGAAAATGAGAGATAATGCACGTTATGTCCTATAAATTGAAATGAAAATGAGAGATAATGCAGGTTAAGCACAGTATTTTTTGCATCATGTACACTCAGAAAACTTTTGGCATATGTTCTACTTTATCACATGAAACAACTATGACTCCAGAAGGATAATGTAGAGTTGAAGCAGAAAATAAAACTTTTGGTGTGTGAAGTTAGAAACATGCATGCTATAGTTTGCACTTCACATCAATGTAAAGAGGGGAATGTACTAACCGACATCTTCATGTCTATGGGCAACTGATATACATTGTACCGCTCAAGGATAAGCATAAATGCTAAACAACATACTTTTAACTTGGCATTGAGAATAGCAGTTGACACCCTTATTTTGGATATTTCAGAAGAAAATGGCGAGATGCGACCCTTTTGCAGAAAGGCTTTGCCTACTTGATCCGTGAATATTCTAGCTAAATTTGCAACCTCTCTATCCTGCTTCGATTCACTGTGATGCACGACAGAGATCTGGTCTTTCATACTAACATCGACAAAGAACACAAACCATTCTTGATGGTGAATGGTAGGACAAGATAGCTGCAAAAATTAACATGCATTAGAATGTTGATTAAATTATCATGTGTATTATCATTAGAATTCTGCATCACTTACGTAAATCTGCTCTATTTCTTTTTCTTTTTGGTGTTTGATTCCGTCATCAGGAAGCGCTTTCACAATACTTCCCAGGAATCCATCGCTGGTCTGCACAATTTGGCTTATATACATGTTATTGTTCATGGATAACTTTATCAACAGAAAAACATTCCAGTTTTTATGGAGGTATAATTATTCTGTTTGTTGGAGCCTTTAATCCTATCATCATGATTGAGGCATTCAATGAATGCATTCATAATGCTCAGGGCATTGTCACCTTCCCCAAAGAACTTTACAAATTTGCCCCCCTTCATGATAGTCCAACACACATTCAACAGTTCATGATCATTGCTTCATGGATTAAAAACATGTGAATATCAGTCAGTTAATCAATTAAAACAACTCTCAACAAACTAGTGCAAATATTCATAAAGTTGTGAGTATAAATATCCATAGACTTACCATTCTGCTTTGACAAATCGGTAGACCTAATCACAACCAATAGAAGACAACAATTCACATTCTTCAAAAGTAATGAGATTATTATTCTTATAGGAGGAACAACCATCCTCCTGCCTACTCTCACAATTGGTGTCTTTGTTACTAATGAATTGGAGGATTTGTGGTTATCTGCTCCTTCAACCATAGAAGAGTCAACTTGGTCAAGGACTGAATCACTCATCTGTATATCCTCTTTGGCATGTGTGCTCTCTTCCTGGTCAAGAACAGGGTTGTCCTGTGTTCTCTCTTCCAGGTGAATGGCATGAGATGTTCTCTTTTCCTGGTCTTGGGCTGTGTGCCCTTGTCCTGCTCAAGAACATGGTTGTCCCGTGTTCTCTCTTCCAGGTGATGGGCATGAGGTGTGCTCTCTTCCTGGTCTTTGGCATGTATGCTCTTTTCTTGGTCAAGAATAGCATTATCCCGTATTCTCTCTTCTGGCTGGTGGGCATGAGGTGTGCTGTCTTCCTGGTCAAGAACGGGCTTGTTTGGTGTGGTCTCTTCCTGGCGAGGAACGGGCTTGTCCTGGTTACTGCTTGGATTGTGATCATTCTCTATGGCATCTTGGACATGAGGTTCGTCCTGAGAGACTAAATCCATGCTCTCTTCCTGGTGAGTGACGGGGTTGTCCTGGTTACTGCCTTCGTCGCTCTTCTCTGAGGTATCTTGGGCATGAGGTTCAGGGTCTTCCTGTTTTCCTGAAGTGCCCCTTGCATTTTGGGCATTATCATATCTAAAATTCAGTGAGACAAAACCCTCCTCCTCATCCTCATCCTCATTCTCCTCGTCATCAGCTGCTCGACATTCAGGGTTTCTTCTGTTCAAACTGTGATGGAGGAGGCCGATAGAAAGCTCTTTGTGGAACTTCAACATGTTTTCCTGCATTTTTGAGGCATGAATCATTTGTTTTTGAATTTGAATATAACAAAACTTAAAACCAAGGCTCTATGTTTACTTTATCGATGTTATATACCGCCATCTGCTCGAACCCTTGGATATATAATAGAACATGATAGCTACAATCACGACAACAATAATTACAATAATCAGTGCTATAGAAGGTGGTAAACACAGACTATAGTTTGTCTCATCCACGTGTTCTTTTGAGGTTCAACCTCTGGCTTTTCTACAACATTATCAGAAATGTTGATGTTGTTCTTAGTGCTTAAATATGTATTCAGTTTAGTTGACACATCATGTGCCACACTTTCATGTCTCCCTGGACAGGAGTCAAGGATATATTTATTTTAACCGTAATGGAATTGGCAACCAAGAAATAATGCTGAGAATGAGCTATAGGAATGAATATCTTAAAAAACATCTATTGCCAAAACTCATGAGATTGAAATATAAAGATCTGATACAATAATACATAAACCTGTGTCATGTCCTTCACTTTCTCTGTTGTAAGCTACGCGTCCAAATATTTAGGTTGATCTTCTTGATGCAGCAGATCAACCTGGAATAATCAAAAGAGATGACAATCGTAGGTATAGGTTAGAGTTTAGGGTTAGGGTTTAAGGATAAGTACTTACAACATAAAATTCTCCAAGGATAGATTTATCCTTACAGCCCTTTGATCGTAGCTGGCATAATAAGTGTAGTATGTTTGATTACATTTGGCCATATGGTTTGAAACAATCCACAAAAGTAGACTCATGTACACAGTAGTTATCAATCTCTAGTACAATACTGTCACGGGTTCTATCTAAAACATGTTTTTTCTACAAACCATCAACGTTATTGTCTTCAGAATTTTGATAGTAGAAATAAAGAAAGAGATTTTAGTAAGCGGTAATTAATGAAGAAAACAATAAAATATTATCATCAGGTTCTTATCCAAAAATAAAATAGCATGGTTTAGAAACACAACATGTATTGGGTTGTAACATAAAAAACATAGGCGAGCAACGGTACAGATGGTCGTCGCGCGTCTGCTCTCCCTACACGCCGGTTGTTTCTTCCTCTGGTGTCCTAGGGAGGGCGGAAGCGTGACGACCATCTGTACGGTTGCTCGCCTATGTTTGTTATGTTACCACCCAATACACGTTGTGTTTCTAAACCATGACATTTCATTTTTGGATAGGAACCTGATGACAGTATTTTATTGTTTTCTTCTTTAATTCCCGCTAAATAGAATCTCTTTTTTTATTCTATCATCAGAATTCTGATGACAATAGCGTTGATAGTTTGTACAAGAAACATGTTTTAGAAAGAACCTCTGACAGTATTGTATTAGAGATTGATGACTACCGTATACATGAGTCTATTTTTGTGGATTATTTCAAACCATGTGGCCAAATGCAATTAAACATAATACACTTAGTATGCCACCTATGGTCAAAGGGCTAGAAGGATAAAATTATCCTTGGAGAATTTTCTGTTGTAAGTACTTATCTTTAAATGCTAACCCTAACATGTACCTATGATTGTCGTCTCTTTTGATTATTCTAGGTTGATTTGCTGCATCGAGAAGATGATACTAAATATCTGGACACCCAGCTTACAGTAGAGAAAGTGAAGGACATGACGCAGGTTTGTGTATTATTTATTGGATCGTTGTATTTCAATGTCATGAGTTTTCACAGTAGATTTTTTCCAGATATTCATTCCTATAGCTCATTCTCAACATTATTCCTTGGTTGCCGTTTCCATTACGGTAAAAAAGAAATATATCCTTAACTCCTGTCTAGGCAGGCATGAAAGCATGCCACATGATGTGTTAGCTAAACTGGATACATATTTAAGAACTAAGCACAACATCAACATTTTTGATTATGTTGTAGAAAAGCCAGAGTTTGAACCTCAAAAGAACAAGTGGATGACACGAACCGTAGTCTGTGTTTACCCCCCTTTTTAGCGCTTATTATTGCAATTATTGCAGTCGTTATTGTGGCTATAATATTCTATTATATATCCAAGGGTTCGAGGAGATGGTGGTATATAATGTCGATACGGTAAACATTAGCCTTGTTTTGAATTTTTTTATATTCAAATTCGGAAACAAATGATTTATGCCTCAAAAATGTAGGAAAATGTGTTGAAGTTTCGCAAGGAGCATTCTATCGGCCTCCCCCGTCACAGTTTGAATAGAAGAAACCTTGAACGCCAACCAGCCGATGATGAGGATGAGGATTTTGTCTCACTAAATTTTATAAGTGATAATGACCAAAATGCAGGGCGCACTTCAGGCAACCAGGAAGACCCCGAACCTCATGCCCAAGATACCTCAGAGAAGATTGACGAAGGCAGTAACCAGGACAACCCCATCACTCGCCAGGAAGAGAGCATGGATTTTGTCTCGCAGGACGAACCTCATGTCTAAGATGCCTTAGAGAATGGTCATTATCCAGGCAGACAACCCCGTTCCTCGCCAGGAAGAGACCACATAAGACAACCCCGTTCTTGACTAGGAAGAGAGCACACCTCATGCCCATCACCCAGAAGAGAGAACACGGGACACCATCGTTCATGACCAGGAAGAGAGCACACCCCATATGCCCATCACTCGAAAGAGAGAACACATGCAACCTTGTTCTTGAGCAGGACGAGAGCACACATGCCCAAGACCAAGAAGAGAGCACATCTCATGCCCATCACCCCAAAAAGAGAACACATCTCATGCCCATCACCCGAAAAAGAGAACACATAATAACCCTGTTTTTAACCAGGAGGAGAGCACACATGCCCAAGAGGATATAGAGATGACTGATTCGGGTCGTGACCAGGTTGACCCTTCTATGGTTGACGGAGCAGATGGTCACCAATCCCCCAATTCATTAGCAGCAAAGACACCAGTTGTGAAAGCAGTCAGGAGGATGGTTGTTCCTCTTGTCAAGTATAATGATCCTATTACTTTTGTGATGAGGTCTATCGACTGTGATGAGGTTTATCGACTTGTCAAAACGGAATGGTAAGTTTATGGATATTCATACTAATAAGTTTATAGATATTAGCACTAGTTTGTCGAGAGTTGCTTTAATTGATTAACTAACTGATATTCTTTTCATGTTTTTATTCCGTGAAGCAACGATCATGAGATGTTGAAATTGTGTGGGACTATCATGAAGGGGGACGAACTTGTAAAGTTCCTAAAGGAAAGTAACAATGCCCTAAGCATTATCAATGCATTCATCAAATGCCTCAAGCATGATGATGTGATTAAAGGCTACAACAAATACAAAATAATTTTTTCATCACAAGAACTGGTAAGTTTTTCTGTTGATAAAGATATCCATGAACAATAACATGTATATAAGCAAAATGGTGCAGACCAGGGATGGAGTTCGTGGAAGTTGTGAAAGCGTTTGTTGATGAGGGAATCAAACACGGAAAAGAAAAATAAAAGAGCAGATTTTTATAAGTGGTGCAGAATTCTAATGACAATACATGATAATACAACCAACATTCTAATACAGGTAAATTTTTGCAGCTATCTTGTACTACCATTCACCCGCAAAAGTGTTTTGTGTTTTTTGTTGATTTTAGAATGAAATACCAGGTCTCTGCTCGTGCATTGCAGTGAATCGAAACGGGCTAGGGAGGTTGCAAACTTAATATTCACGGAGTAGGTAGGCAAAGCCTTTCTGCAAAAAGGTTGTGTCTCGCCATTTTCTTCTGAAATATCCAAAATAAGGGTGTCAACTGCTATTCTCAATGCCAAGTTAAAAGACAGTTGTTTAGCATTTATGCTTATCCTTGAGCGGTACTATGGATATCAGATGCTCATGGACATGAAGATGCCGGTTAGAGCATTCCCCTCTTTACATGATGTGAAGTGGAAATCACAGCATGCATGTTTTCAACTTCACACTCCAATAGTTTTATTTTCTACTTCAACTCTACATTATCCTTGTTTCATGTGACAAACCATAACATATGCCAAAAGTTTTCTGAGTGTACATGATGCAAAAAATATTGTGCATAACCGTCATTATCTCTCCTTTCCATTTCAATTTGCAGGACATAACCTGCATTATCTCTCCTTTTCATTTTAATTTGCAGGAGAGGGCTAAATGATACAAGGTACTCCCTCCTTCCATCTATATAGGGCCTAATGCATTTTTCGCGGCTAACTTTGACCAAATATTACAACAATAATATATGGCATGCAACTTACACAAAGCACACCTTTAAATTCGTGTGTGAAAGAAGCTTTCAATGATATAATTTTCACATTGTGCATGTGATGTACTATTAATCTTGTCAATAGTCAAAGGCGGTCTTAAAAAACGCATTAAGCCCTATATAGATGGAAGGAGGGAGTAGCAAAACTGGTCCACCTCTTCTCCATTAGAGAAATATTGTGGAACAGCCTCAAGTGATTGCTGACATAGTGCAAAAACATGAAGAGGAGAAAAGTAAAAAAGGAAAAAACTAAGTAGTTTGGTTGCCTTGCCATAAAGTGATGTGATGTGCTAAACTGTCCAAAGTACTGCAATTACTCTTCATGACATGTTACTACGAAACTGTCTACTGTTACTCCTATTCCTGTTACCACTCAAAGTAATACTGTTACTTCTCAAGGCATGTTACTGTCCAATTACTTCTGGTACTCTTTATGATATGTTACTACTCAAACTGTCTATTGTCAGGACTATTACCACTGAAAGTAATTATGTTACTCCATAGTGTAATTCAAGCAAGGTGGAGGTGGTTCGCCGTCATCGCCGTCCACCTCGGCTTCGCCAGTGCGGAGATTACCCCTAGGGCACGCGTGGAAGAAGAGGGGCAGGGGATGCGTAGTGGTCGCGTCGTGTTTTTTTGGGACGATGATGAATCAGTCACATAGGCCGAATTAACGACAGACCATGGGTTTTTTCACGGGAGTAGCGGACATCCCATGCATCATGATATTTGCCCTAGGCGCTCTAAAAAAGCACTGACAGATTATGTTACCAATCTTTCCTGACAAAGAAAACTTAGTGATAGAAATTACATAAGGTCTATTACCAGTATCTCCTAACAGGGAAACATTGGTAATAGACTTAACATAAGATCTGTTACCAATCTTTCTTGACCAAGAAAAGTTGGTGATAGACACAACATAAGTTTTGTTACCATGCTTTCCCGACCAAGAAATGTTGGTAGCGGGATGAGCATGCTGGCTATGTCAGCTACAATGCCCCCTCTAAGTATAGTCCCCTTCACATTCGAAAAATGCAAAGTTTACAATCTTGTAGTCGAGCGGCCAGGAGAAAGATTTTGCGACAAGTCAACTCCTTGAACTTGTCAAAAACATTTTGCGACAAGTCGAGCTTTGTAGACAGTAACATTACCATCAGCGTCAGTATTCCTCTTGAATATCCATTTATTCTCTATAGCTCGCCGATCATCGGGCAAGTCAACCAAAGTCCACACTTTGTTCTCATACATGGATCTTATCTCAGATTTCATGGCTTCAAGCCATTTATCGGAATCTGGGCTCATCATAGCTTCTTCATAGTTTGTAAGTTCATCATGGTCTAGTAACATGACTTCCAGAACAGGATTACGGTACCACTTTGGTGAGGAACATGCTCTGGTTGATCTACGAGGTTCGATAGTAACTTGATGTGAAGTTTCATGATCATCATCATTAGCTTCCTCTTTTGTTGGTGTAGGCATAACGCGAATGGTTTTCTGTGATGAGCTACTTTCTAATTCATGAGAAGGTACAATTACCTCATCAAGTTCTACTTTTCTTCCACTCACTTCTTTCGAGAGAAACTCCTCTAGAAAAGATGTATTCTTAGCAACAAAAATTTTGCCTTCGGATCTATGATAGAAAGTGTAGCCAGCAATTTCTTTTGGGTATCCTATGAAGACGCACTTATCCGATTTGAGTTCGAGCTTATCACGCTGAAGCTTTTTCACATAAGCATCGCAACCCCAAACTTTAAGAAATGATAGCTTAGGTTTCCTGCCAAACCACAGCTCATGCGTTGTCGTCTCAATAGATTTAGACGGTGCCCTATTTTAAGTGAATGCAGGTGTGTCTAATGCATAACCCCAAAACGATAGTGGTAAATCGGTAAGCAACATCATAGATCGCACCATATCTAATAAAGTACGGTTACAACGTTCAGACACACCATTACGTTGTGGTGTTTCAGGTGGCGTGAGTTGTGAAACTATTCCTTATTGTTTTAAATGAAGACCAAACTCGTATAACTCAAATATTCACCTCCAGGATCAGATCATAGAAACTTTATTTTCTTGTTATGATGATTCTCCACTTCACTCTGAAATTCTTTGAACTTTTCAAATGTTTCAGACTTGTGTTTCACCAAGTAGATATACCCATATCTTCTTAAATCATATATGAAGGTTAGAGAATAACGATACCCACCAAGTAGAAGCACTCAGTTTTAGGCTTGGGTCCAGCTTTGGGCTACTTCCCGGGAGTGGCAACTTGCATGCCATTCTTCTTAAAGTTTCCCTTCTTCCCTTGCCCTTTTTCTTGAATATAGCGGTCTTGTTAACCATCAATACTTGATGCTCCTTGATCCCCCTTCCCGGGAGTGGCAACTTGCATATCATTATCCATCCCTTGCATATTATAGTTCATCACGAAGCCTTTGTAGCTTGGTGGTAGTGATTGAAGAACTCCGTCAATAACACCATCATCTGGAAGATTAACTCCCACTTGAGTCAAGTGATTATGATACCCATACATTTTGTGTATGTGTTCACTGACATAACTGTTCTCCTTCATCTTGCAACTATAGAACTTGTTGGAGACTTCATATCTCTCAACTCGAGCATTTGCTTGAAATATTAACTTCAACTCCTGGAACATCTCATATGGTCCATGACGTTCAAAACGTCTTTGAAGTCCCGATTCTAAGCCATAAAGCATGGCACATGGAACTACCAGGTAGTCATCAGAGCAAGCTTGTCAGACGTTCATAACATTGGCATCTGCTCTGGCAACAGGCCTTTCACCTGGCGGTGCATCAAGGGCATAATTCTTATGTGAAGCAATGAGGATAATCCTTAAGTTATGGACCCAGTCCATGTAGTTGCTACCATCATCTTTCAACTTAGCTTTCTCTAGGAATGCATAAAATTCAAGGAAACGGTAGCACGGGCGATTGATCTACAACATACATATGCAAAAACTATTAGAACTAAGTTCATGATAAATTATGTTCATTTAATCAAATTACTTGAGAACTCCCACTTAGATAGGCATCCCTCAAGTCATCAAAATGATACATGAACCAAATCAACTTAACCATGTCCGATCATCACGTGAGATGGAGTAGTTTTCAATGGTGAGCATCTCTATGTTGATCATATCTACTACATGATTCACGTTTGACCTTTCAGTCTCCGGTGTTCCGAGGCCATGTTTGTACATGCCAGGCTTGTCAAGTTTAACCCGAGTATTCCGCATGTGTAAAACTGTCTTGCACCCAGTGTATGTGAACGTAGATCGTATCACACCTGATCATCATGTGGTGTCTCAGCATAATGAACTGTCACAACGGCTCATACTTAGGGAGAACACTTATACCTCGAAATTTCGTTAAGGGATCATCTTATAATGCTACCGCCGTACAAAGAAAAATAAGATGCATAAAAGATAAACATCAGATGCAATCAAAATATGTGATATGATCTTGTGCTTTTGAACCCCATCTCCAAAGCATCGTCATGATCTCCATCGTCTCTGGCTTGACACTTTGATCTCCATCATACCGTCCTGGTCGTCTCGCCAACTATTGCTTCTACAACTATGCATCGTCACGGGCTTCTAGCAAGAACCGTTCTTACCTACGCATCAAAACTACAACGGTGTTTCATCAAATTTTCTGTTTTAACCTTCAGCAAGAACCAGCCGAAGTCAAATTTGATTGAACTAAAGTTGGAGAAATAGACACCCGCTAGCCACCTTTATGCAAACCTAGTTGCATGTCTGTCGGTGTAACCAGTCTCATGAACGTGGTCATGTAAGGTTGGTCCGGACGTTGGTGGTAAGCAGTATGACTATCACCGCCCACAACTCTTTGTGTTCTACTCATGCCTATCATCTAAGCATAGACCTGGCTCTGATACCACTGTTGGGAAAGGTACATGCAATTTCAAAAAAAAAAATTCCTACGCTCACACAAGATCTATCTAGGAGATGCATAGCAACGAGGGGGAGAGAGCGTGTCCACATACCCTCGTAGACCGAAAGCGGAAGCGTTTGACAACACTGTTGATGTAGTCAAACTTCTCGTTTTGACTGATCAAGTACCGAACATACGACACCTTCGAGTTCTGCACACATTCAACATGACGATGTCCTCGAACTGTTGATCCAGCAAAGTGTCGAGGAAGAGTTCCGTTAGCAAGACGGTGTGGTGACGGTGATGGTGAAGTGATCCGTGCAGGGCTTCGCCTAAGCACTACTAAGATATGACTAGAGGCGTAAACTTTGGAGGGGGGCGCCGCACACGGCTAACAATTGTTGGTGTGTGTTCTAGCAGTGCCCCCCACATATATATAGGTTGGAGGGGAGGAGAGGAAGCCAAGGTGGTGCCCCACGTAGGAGGAATCCTGTCGCGACTGGTTTCCCGGGTATTGATTTCCAGAAAATGGCCTTTGTGCTCACCAGCCCCAGGATTACTGTTAGCTAATGAGGCACCAACTTGATACAGAAATTCCAAGAAAAAACACAAAATATGTAGTACGAGACCATTCTGGTCTGTGAGTACAACAAATGGTTTCTAGTGATTGATGGCGGAAGCGGTTGTGGATCATCAGTGTCTATGGGACTCCATTTCCCACAGGAATAGCTGACCAAGATAACTCCTATCTTCGCGAGGCTGCTATCACCGTTGCGCAGGTTTCGGGCTGTCATCACGGTCGCTCCTCTCCGCGCAAGAAATCTGGCCAAGACAATAGCCAGGGACAAGTGAGCACAGGTATAATATACTCGCAAATATTATGAACACAGGTATAATATAACAACCGATAATCATGCTCTGAAAATATTCTATGATCACAACGTCAGTCATAAAAATAACATCCTTGATGCATGCAAGTAGGTTATTAATAGGTAGCAATGAATAAGTAATGATAGAGTAAGAATAAAATGCGCCATTCGGATGTCTGAAGCGACATGTCGAATTGATGGTAAATAACAGGCATGCCTCAGTCGGGCGTCTAAGCGACACCACATAAAGGGCTTATAAAATAAATAACAAGCATGCCACAGTCGGGCGTGTCAGCGACACCACATAAAGGGCTTATAAAGTAAATGAATAACAAGCATGCCACAGTCGGGCGTCTCAGCGACACCACATAAAGGGCTTATAAAGTAAATAAATAACAAGCATGCCACAGTCGGGCATCTCAGCGACACCACATAAAGGGCTTATAAAGTAAATAAATAACAAGCATGCCACAGTCGGGCGTCTCAGCGACACCACGTAATGGGCTTATAAATAATCACCGTGAATATCCAGGAGGTAGAACCATCCCAGGTATACTCGATAATTCAAATAATATAACGGGTTAGTCCATAACAAAATAATAATCATGGTCCTCACAAGTCTCAAGTCGTGATCCCAGTTCTAGTTTAACAGTTTCTCCTCCGAAGACTGACACTTGACCCATCCCAGACTGTAATCCTTAACCATGGACACGGCTATTCGAATAGGTTTAAACTCTGCAGAGGGTGTACTCTTTACCCACGAGTAACGGATTCTTTTAGTCCATCGGGACTAATTCCGTCTACGGCCTTTTAGTTCAAAATACACCTAACTTGCACACACTAGCTTAACTTACCGGTGTTTGGAATCACCCACGACACCTGTCAAGCAAAACTCTAAGTGGGGAGGCTACAACCTCGCATAGCATGGGATCAAATTTATATCGCGCGCTCTAAGGGGTGGCCTCCTCTCTCAGTCTCAACCGGAAACACCCATGCCCCCGGACCAGGTGGCCTGCCTACCAGCTACAACTGGTATCTTCCACCATGGCCTTTCTATACGGTGTGTGCTAGAAAGGGGTTGACGACTTACTGAACAGTACCCTACTTGTTGTAGAGATGAGTGGTAGTACGAAGCAAGTATGGGGGTTACTGGAACAAGACTTGATCTATGGTCGACTAAGGAGGTTTCAGTATTCCTTCCATGATTAGCATAACGAATATATTTCATCCAACAGGCAGAATCACCACTCATCATACCCCTCATGCCATGTCGGACACACTCGTCTCGACGAGGAACTAGGGACAAGCTCGGGTCTACCCAAGACAGAGACTTTCCCGTTTTCCTTCCGGTAGGCACGAAAGGCATATGAGGATGATCACTATCACAAGCATGTCCATTTCCAATAGCAAGGAAATTTCCAATAAGCACTCATGCAAATGATCACATCACCACATAAAATAACGAGTTCTACGTATTGAGGTGGTGTCATGATCGTGTCAAACAATGCATGCAAAATATTATGCCAGGGTTCAGAATGCTTGCCTTCAATGTGTGGAAAGGCAGGGTGCACTCCTATACTTTTGAAAGCTTTCTCCTCTCTCCAAAAATCCTATTTAAAATATTTTTGAATCTATATATAGTTTCAAAAACAGTACCAAAAAGTTGTCTGAAACATTTTGAAATAAATCTTAAAATAAACTAGACAATATTTGAGAGAGGTAGGAAAAAGAATCAATTCATTTGGAGTTATATTTAAAAAGTTATAGGCAGTCAAAGTTGTGGTCAAAATCTGTTTTTTTAATAGAAAAAGGAAAAATGATTCGAACTGACCACGTCGAAGGCGCATTTTGAATTTACGCTTCCACTTACTCCAGCATGGACGGCGCGTGAGTCACTGACAGTGGGCCTGCCTAACCCACTGGTCAGGTTTGACTGGTCTTTCCTCCCTCCTCTTCCTCTGTCCGAACGGAGGCGGGACTCCGGCGATGCTCGCCGGTGAACGGCGGCACCGTTCGGGAAACCGAGGCCATCCGCTGGCTCAGGGGGTCGAGGCGGTCACTCCGGTAGTCGCTTTGGTCTCTAAGGTGGACGGAGCTGCCGGCGGCGAGCTCCGTAGCGGACGTTGGCCGTCGGGCAGAGTGGGTTATCTCCCGCGGCGAGTCCCGATCAAAATTGAGCAGGGGGATGGACTCACGAGGGGGAGAGGGAGCTCCTGGTGAAGAGAGTGGAGAGGGGGAGGCCCTGGTGGCGCCAGAGTGACCGGGACAGTGGCGGCGGCTGTGGTTGCCGAAGATGAGGAAGACAACCCCTCTGGTCTTCCTACTGCTACAAGCGGATCGGTGAGGGAGTGAGAGAG
>NC_041386.1:701446024-701452560 GCF_002162155.2 Triticum dicoccoides | reverse complement strand
ATAGCGCATCCATGGTGATTCCGCGGCCGAGGATAAGGGCGCCGGTGAACCGCCGCTCTGTAGCGATCAGGGCGACGTGGCGGCGACGAGAGCTAGAGGACGCCCTTGTGGATGAGTCTAAGCTGCTCCAGGGGCAGGTGGCGAGCGGGAGAGGCTCGGGCGGCCGTGGCGGCTAGCTCCTGGCTTGCCGAAGACGTGGTGAGGGGCTGCTTGGCGCGTTCTGGTGAGAGGGAGAGTGCGTGGCGCGGCTCTGCAGTGTGGGCAAAACCAGGGGCGAGACGCGGCGGCTCGGGCGCGGCACGTGCAAAACGCGTGCTCTGCTCGCGCCCAGAGCACGCACGGGACGTGCTCGACAAAATGCCAGGGCAAGCTAGAGGTCTCGAGTGAGGTTGGGGTTTAACAGACCTAGGTTAGGAGTAACTGGGAGTTTAATGGACAAGGTGGTTAGGCAAGGGAAGCAAGTTCATAGTGCAAAGTAAAACTCATGTCAAAACTGGTCATGCCCATAAAGTGTTTGACAGAATGCCACATGCACCTAGGCATTTCTTGGAGTGGTCAAATCTTCCAGAGTGGGGTCTCTTTAGATGAAAGAGAGGGTGGTGAGGTTAGTTTGCCAAAAGAAGAAACTTGCTAGTGCAAGTTTTGCAAATCTTCAGTTCTGGACAGAAGGTAAATGGCATCAATGCATGGACCAAAATTCTCCCAATGGGTTCATGCTCTTGGACTTCAGGGTTTTGCAGGGAGGACTACAAGTAGGAAAAGGAAATTACAGCAAAAGGAGCAAGTTAAAATATAGTTGTAGTACAAATCATCAAGTTGGACCAGAATGGAAATGAGTTTGATTCACTCAAATTTTTCAAAGAACAACACTGGGTTTTTGCAAAAAGTTAGTTAGTATACTCCTGTTGACATCCCACTGGACCAGATTTGAAAACTAGGTGTAGAAGCTTTAAAGAAATATTTAAATAGGTTGTAGTGCAAAACTGCCCACTGGACCACATTTGAAAACTAGGTGTAGAAGTCAAAATATTCAATGAATGAAATATATTTTTGCATAAAAGAGATTTAAAAACATCACATGGCATCTCCAATTTTTGGTAGAATTTTTGAATGGATTTATAAAAGGGTTTAAGTGCAAATGGAACCCTAAAACTTATGAAAACCAATTTAGAGAATCCAAGCTCAGGGAAAAAATAATTATATAAATAATCCTACTGATAAAAGAATTGTTTTATTTGAGAGGGTAAATGAGTCCAATAAAATTGGGAAGTTTTTTCACTTGAGGTAAAAACTCCATAAAAATAAAGGGAAGAAAGGTTCTGAAATCAAAAGAAAATCCAGAAAACAAAAGTTTAAGTTTCCTGGCAAAATTTTAATTAATAAAACAAGGTTAAAATTTTGGGGTGTTACAAAACTACCCCCCTTAAGAAAAAAATCTCGTCCTCGAGATTTGTTAAGAGTTGTTTTGAGAAATAACTACTCCACGGTTACGAGTTTTTGCAAGCAGGGTATGTGTTTGAGCGGCTGTGATTCTGCTGCCATGGTGCTGTGTGAAATAAAATAATCCACGTCGTGAGAAGATATACGATGCAGCAACTCAGGGAAAAGAAATTTCACTCCAGGATTTTTCGCGAGAGAACAATAGTAATATATTAGAGTCAAACCGCAACAGAACTACTCACATTAATAGAAACTAAATAATTTACTTGCCGCATAAATTCGGGGTACCACGGATAAGTTACAATGCATAAATAAATGTTGCAATAATAAACACATCAACGGCGTCTATAGTGCAAACGGTAACTGGACGAGGTCCCTAGAAAATGTCTCTGGTACTGGGATGCACTCCTCTTCTATCGGGGAAAGCGGATTGATCAGCCGATGAATGTGTCTCTCCTGGTCGAGCCTCAGTGGTCTGCTGATGGTGATCTGAGGATTTAAATCTGCGAGACTCTGGATATATCCCATTACTCGCTGGGTCAAACGTTCTTGAGCGACGACGTACTGGACCAGGTTGGCCAGTACTGGGTCTCTCTCAATCAGTCCACCGGGAAAAGATGTTACTTCTCCGGGTGCTGCACGGCTCGGAAAGTAATAATATCCTCTTTCACTGGCATAGGGTACCACGAATCGAAGGCGGGCAAGTGCTTCATGTGCAGCCGCTTCTATGGCCATAAGTGGGGTCGACATAGATTTCCCGAAGAAGGAAACTTCCGTTGGGTCTTGGTTTGGATTTACGGGAGGGATGTGTACTACTGCCCGATATTTCGAGGTGGAAGGGGTGATCCTCGATTTGAACAGCTCGTACTAGGGTGGCTGGGTAGAACCCATGGTACTGTAGGTAAAGTCCCACAATATTTTGACAAAACTACCCGGGGTTGCATCTGGGGTTCTCAGATAAATACTAGGGCTCGGCATGGCAGGAAGGTTGTGAGGTTGGTGCACGAGGTGAGGGGTGCTTGTTAAGGTCACGAGGTGGCCTTCTTATATAGCATCCGGGCTGGTTATTTACCGTGGTGAAAGGTAATTAATTTGCCAGCTCAGCTCCAAGGGTCGGGGTCAAAGGGTCGGGGTTGGTTTTGGTAGCTGTGCCCAGAAAAATATGCAACTGTGTGCTGACATAAACATGCAAGGTTACTATTTAAAACAGAGGCACAAGAACAGGCTGCGTTAATTCACAAGGTCACACGATTATAAGGCGTGGATACACTGAGACTCAGCACTACTCAAGTGATTCAGTCTACCTCGTTTATATCTAAACAAGCCTGCCATGAGGACGTCGAGGCTTGTCCACGGGTCTCACCGTCGGGATTAGCTGGAGGTGGTTGAGGGACTGCAGGTCGGGGTAGCGATGATGACCAGCGTGGGGATTGTTGGCCACAATCCCATTGGAGTGTGCTCCCAAAAGGCGACGAAGCACTTCTGGGGTCATCAAAGCGCCTTGGTTGATGGCTGGGGGTGACCTCAAGGTCTCGATTGGTTGTCCGAGCAGCACGACTGGGCTGTCGGCGTCGAGCTCATCTTCTCTCCTTGCCGGGGCTCGGCGAATCAGCTCTCCACGAGCTGTGATCAGATCAATGGTGATTCGATCGAACAGCTCCTCTAGTGCACCTACATATCGCACTAGGTGTAACAACGCAGGATCCGTCTCGTGATCTCCGTTGGCAACCTGGGGTGGTCTACCATACCCTTCACGTCTGGGGTAGTAGTAGAACGAGCGACAGTTAACTCTGGGCGACAACTGCCGGAGTTGAACTATAGCCTCTCGAGCAGCTAGCTGGATGGCTTGTGGCTGTAGGAGCGTTCTGGCGACAGACCCCTACCATAGATGTGCACAGTGGCCCAGAATTGACGGCTTTCACCGCTCATGGATCCTTGGTACAGAACATATTCTGGGGGTTCTTCTAACGCATAGGCACGATAGGTGAGGTTTGCGAGTATGGTCACAAAACCTCCAAGGTTGGTTGGTGTGGTCTCATTGTGCACGACGGGGCCAGGCATTATGGCTCGGTTTGGGGTAGAGGCTGTGCTGTGCTGGGTTGAGGCGAGCGTGCCCTTTTTATAGAAAAAGGAAACGAAGTCTTCCGTCGCACAATTGCGAATGAGACATAACAGGCATCGGTCACTAGCGCATGATCGACAGGCTGGGTTGATAGGTTAGGCACCGACTGCCAAAAGTGTCGGGGTCACTGTGTGGCTATCTTGCACGAGAAGCTTGGCTGGGTTTAGGTGAAGGTCTGGTGGTTTGGCTTACCTAGGTTTTTTGACCTGGCTAAGATAGGATTAGCCAATGGTCAGCCTGGCTCTGATACAAAGTTTGTCGCGACCAGTTTTCCGGGTATTGATTTCCAAAAAATGGCCTTTGTGCTCACCAGCCCCAGGATTACTGTTAGCTGATGAGGCACCAACTTGATACAGAAATTACAAGAAAAAACACAAAATATGTTGTACGAGACCATTCTGGTATGTGAGTACAACAAATGGTTTCTAGTAATTGATGGCGGAAGCGGTTGTGGATCATCAGTGTCTATGGGACTCCATTTCCCACAGGAACAGCTGACCAGGATAACTCCTATCTTCGCGAGGCTGCTATCACCGTTGCGCAGGTTCTGGGGCTGTCATCACGGTCGCTCCTCTCCGCGCAAGAAATCTGGCCAAGACAATAGCCAGGGACAAGCGTGTGAGTACTTTGAATGTACTCGCAAACATTATGAACACAGGTATAATATAACAACCGATAATCATGCTCTGAAAATATTCTATGATCACAACGTCAGTCATAAAAATAACATCCTTGATGCATGCAAGTAGGTTATTAATAGGTAGCAATGAATATGTAATGAAAGAGTAAGAATAAAATGTGCCATTCGGATGTCAGAAGCGACATCTCGAATTGATGGTAAATAACAGGCATGCCTCAGTCGGGCGTCTGAGCGACCCCACATAAAGGGCTTATAAAATAAATAACAAGCATGCCACAGTCGGGTGTCTCAGCGACACCACATAAAGGGCTTATAAAGTAAATGAATAACAAGCATGCCACAGTCAGGCGTTTCAGCGACACCACATAAAGGGCTTATAAAGTAAATAAATAACAAGCATGCCATAGTCGGGCGTCTCAGCGACACCACATAAAGGGCTTATAAAGTAAATAAATAACAAGCATGCCACAGTCGGGCGTCTCAGCGACACCACGTAAAGGGCTTATCAATAATCACAGTGAATATCCAGGAGGTAGAACCATCCCGGGGATACTCGATAATTCAAATAATATAACGGGTTAGTCCATAACAAAATAATAATCATGGTCCTCACAAGTCTGAAGTCGTGATCCCAGTTCAGGTTTAACGGTTCTCCTTCGAAGACCGACACTAAGACCGACATTTGACCCATCCCAAACTGTAATCCTTAACCATGGACACGGCTATTCAAATAGGTTTAAACTCTGCAGAGGGTGTACTCTTTACCCACGAGTAACGGATTCTTTTAGTCCATCGGGACTAATTCCGTCTACGGCCTTTTAGTTGAAAACACACCTAACTTGCACATACCAGCTTAACTTACCGGTGTCTGGAATCACCCACGACACCTATCAAGCAAAACTCTAAGTGGGGTGGCTACAACCTCGCGTAGCATGGGATCAAATTTATATCGCGCGCTCTAAGGGGTGGCCTCCCCTCTCGGTCTCAATCGGAAACACCCATGCCCCCGGACCAGGTGGCCTGCCTACCAGCTACAACCGTTATCTTCCACCATGGCCTCTCTGTACGGTGTGTGCTAGAAAAGGGTTGAAGACTTACTGAACCATACCCTACTTGTTGCAGAGACGAGTGGTAGTACGAAACAAGTATGTGGGTTACTGGAACAAGACTCGATCTATGGTCGACTCAGGAGGTTTAATTATTGCTTGCATGATTAGCATAACGAATATATTTCATCCAACAGACAGAATCACCACTCATCATACCCCTCATGCCATGCCGGACACACTCGTCTCGACGAGGAACTGGGGACAAGATCGGGTCTACCCAAGATAGAGACTTTCCCGTTTTCCTTCCGGTAGGCACGAAAGGCATAAGAGGATGATCACTATCACAAGCATGTCCATTTCCAACAGCAAGGAAATTTCCAATAAGCACTCATGCAAATTATCACATCACCACATAAAATAACGAGTTCTAAGTATTGAGGTGGTGTCATGATCGTGTCAAACAATGCATGCAAAATATTATGCCAGGGTTCAGAATGCTTGCCTTCAATGTGTGGAAAGGTAGGGTGCACTCCAAAACTTTTGAAAGCTTTCTCCTCTCTCCAAAAATCCTATTTAAAATATTTTTGAATCAAATATAGTTTCAAAAACAGTACCAAAAAGTTGTCTGAAACATTTTGAAATAAATCTTAAAATAAACTAGACAATATTTGAGAGAGGTAGGAAAAAGAATCAATTCATTTGGAGTTATATTTAAAAAGTTATAGGCAGTCAAAGTTGTGGTCAAATTTTGTTTTAAAAAAACAGAAAAAGGAACAATGATTCGAACTGACCACGTCGAAGGCGCATTTTGAATTTACGCTTCCACTTACTCCAGCGTGGGCGGCGCGTGAGTCACTGACAGTGGGCCCGCCTGGCCCAATTGTCAGTTTTGACTAGTCTTTCCTCCCTCCTCTTCCTCTGCCCAAATGGAGGTGGGACTCCGGCGATGCTCGCTGGCGGACGGCGGCACCGTTTGGGAAACCGAAGCCATCCGCGGGCTCAGGGGGTCGAGGCGGTCACTCCGGTAGTCGCTTTGGTCTCTGAGGTGGACGGAGCTGCCGGCGGCGAGCTCCGCAGCGGACGGTGGCCGTCGGGCAGAGTGGGTTTTCTCCCGCGGTGAGTCCCGATCAAAATTGAGCAGGGGGATGGATTCACGAGGGGGGGAGAGAGCTAATGGTGAAGAGAGTGGAGAGGGGGAGGCCCTGGTGGCGCCGGAGTGACCGGGACAGTGGCGGCGGCTGTGGTTGCCGGAAATGAGGAAGACGACCCCTCTGGTCTTCCAACT
>NC_041386.1:701440324-701445789 GCF_002162155.2 Triticum dicoccoides | reverse complement strand
TTTATAGCGCATCCATGGAGGTTCCGCGGCCGAGGATAAGGGCGCCGGCGAACCGCCGCTCTGTAGCGGTCAGGGCGACGTGGCGGCGACGAGAGCTAGAGGACGCTCTTGTGGATGAGTCTGAGCTGCTCCAGGGGCAGGTGGCGAGCGGGAGAGGCTCGGGCGGCGCCGACCTGAGCAGGGGCTATCGGGAGGCCGTGGCGGCTAGCTCCTGGCTTGTTCTGGTGAGAGGGAGAGTGCATGGCGCGACTCTGCAGTGTGGGCAAAACCAGGGGCGCGACACGGGGGGCTCGGGCGCGGCACGTGCAAAACGCGTGCTCTGCTCGCGCCCAGAGCACGCACGGGACATGCTCGACAAAATGCCAGGGCAAGCTAGAGGTCTCGGGTGAGGTTGGGGTTTAACAGACCTAGGTTAGGAGTAACTGGGAGTTTAATGGACAAGGTGGTTAGGCAAGGGAAGCAAGTTCATAGTGCAAACTAAAACTCATGTCAAAACTGGTCATGCCCATAAATTGTTTGACAGAATGCCACATGCACCTAGGCATTTCTTGGAGTGTTCAAATCTTCCAGAGTGGGGTTTCTTTAGATGAAAGAGAGGGTGGTGAGGTTATTTTGCCAAAAGAAGAAACTTGCTAGTGCAAGTTTTGCAAATCTTCAGTTCTGGACAGAAGGTAAATGGCATCAATGCATGGACCAAAATTCTCCCAATGGGTTCATGCTCTTGGACTTAAGGGTTTTGCAGGGAGGACTACAAGTAGGAAAAGGAAATCACAGCAAAAGGAGCAAGTTAAAATATAGTTGTAGTACAAATCATCAAGTTGGACCAGAATGGAAATGAGGTTGATTCACTCAAATTTTTCAAAGAACAACACTGGGTTTTTGCAAAAAGTTAGTTAATATACTCCTGTTGACATCCCAAAATTTTGGTGGAAGCTTTAAAGAAATATTTAAATAGGTTGTAGTGCAAAACTGCCCACTGGACCAGATTTGAAAACTAGGTGTAGAACTCAAAATATTCAATGAATGAAATATATTTTTGCATAAAAGAGATTTAAAAACATCACATGGCATCTCCAATTTTTGGTGGAATTTTTGAATGGATTTATAAAAGGGTTGCAGTGCAAATGGAACCCTAAAACTTATGAAAACCAATTTAGAGAATCCAAGCACAGGGGAAAAATAATTATATAAATAATCCTACTAATAAAAGAATTTTTTTATTTGAGAGGGTAAATGAGTCCAATAAAATTGGGAAGTTTTTTCACTTGAGGTAAAAACTCCATAAAAATAAAGGGAAGAAAGGTTCTAAAATCAAAAGAAAATCCAGAAAACAAAAGTTTAAGTTTCCTGGCAAAATTTAAATTAATAAAACAAGGTTAAAATTTTGGGGTGTTACAAATCCTACTTGGGCGCCTCCCCAATTTGGCACCCCCCCTTTCATAAGTTCCGGAGGGGGAAGGAAGGAGGAGGGAGAGGGAAGGAAGGGGGAGACCGAATCCCTCCCCTTCGTTCTCTCTTTCCCTCTTTCCTTCTCCTCCTATTTTGGCCTATATTGGGACGCACCAGCCCCTTAGGGGCTGTTCTGTCCCCCTCTTGGCCCATTAGGCCCATATATTTACCGAGGGGTTGCCCGGAACCCCTTTCGTTGACCCGATATGTACCTGGTACCCCCCCAGAACACTTATGGTGTTCGAATATCATTGTCCTATATATGAATCTTTACTTCTCGATCATTTCAAGACTCCTCGTCATGTATGTGTCATCTGGGACTCAGAACAACATTCAGTCACCAAATCACATAACTCATATAATACAAAGTCGTCCTCGAATGTTAAGCGTGCGGACCCTACGGGTTCGAGAACAATGTAGACATGACAGAGACACCTCTCCAGTCAATAACCAACAGCGGAACATGGATGCTCACATTGGTTCCTACATATTCTATGAAGATCTTTATCGGTCGTGCCCTAATGACAACATACGTTATTCCCTTTGTCATCGGTATGTTAGTTGGCCGAGATTTGGTCGTATTTATCTTCATACCTAGTTCAATCTCGTTACCGGCAAGTCTCTTTACTCATTCTGTAATGCATCATCCTGCAACTAACTCATTAGTCACATTGCTTGCAAGGCTTTTTATGATGTGCATTACCGAGAGGGCTCAGAGTTACCTCGTCGATACTCGTAGTGAAAAATCCTAATCTCGATCTATGCCAACCCAACAAACACCTTCACAGATACCTGTAGAGTATCTTTATAATCAACCAGTTACATTGTGACGTTTCATAGCACATAAGGTATTCCTCCGGCATCTGGAGTTGCATAATATCATAGTCAAAGCAATATGTATATGACATGAAGAAAGCAATATCAATAAAACTGAACGATCAATATGCTAAGCTAACGGATGGGTCTTGTCCATCACATCATTCTCCTAATGATGTGATTCCGTTCATCAAATGACAATACATGTCCATGGTTAGGAAACTTAACCATCGTTATTTAACAAGCTAGTCTATGTATTCACACATGTATCAAGTTTCTGGTTAATATAATTCTAGCATGAATGATAAACATTTATCATGATATAAGGAAATATAAAATAACAACTTTATTATTGCCTCCAGGGCATATTTCCTTCAGTGGGAAGACGTATGAACACGCGTAGCTGCTCATCGCCTCGACCAGAAGCCTTTTGCTATGCTCGGGGACTACCTCCATGACTTGGATGGCTGGCATGCCATGTTGTAGTGATTGATGATATATGACAATGCGTCTGTAGTCCATACTTTCTCTATGATGAAACTTTGACTTATGCACGACGAAACTTTATTTGTGATGTAATTAAACTGTCCTCCTCAACTAGCGAAGATCACTCTAGTTAGGGCATTTTGGGTACGCTAAACTTTGTTATTTATGCTGATGATATGTTGCTTCTATTTTTGTCAAGTAAGTATCTTTCTGTTGCTCAACTATATATGTTGCATATCATCGACTCATGTGATGACATGAAGGTACATAGATCATCGGTGGCGAATAAGTGCTATGCCAGGAGTATACGACGAGTGGACAGACACTACTAGGGAAAAGCCTAGCAGTAGCGCTGGTTTTTGGCCTATCAGTTGCGCGGGTAAGGGCGCTACTGATAAGGCGCTACAGCTAAAGCTTAGCAGTAGCACTGGCTGGCACGCGCTACTGATATATCTTCTTAGTAATAGCGCTTTCCACGCCAATCACTACTGCTAATTACTAGTAGCGCTTTCGACAACAACCGCTACTACTATTATTCTGTATTCCATTTCTTTTGAATTTTAGGTCGTATTCATACACCTGTATACAATTTTTCATACAGTAGCAATTTAGAGATTGTTTAACATCATAATGAGTTATTAAATCACCAGGTGAAAGAACCTTGGATTAGTTTCAAGTGCATGGATCCAAAGTAACCAATGGTCACTTTGGATCCATCCATTTGAAACTAATCTGCGGTTCTTTCACCCAATGATATAATAACTTATCATCATCGTCATAATATCATTAACAACTTATCATCATAATATATCATTGTCATATAACTCCTCATAATCATCATTTTCGTCCATGATGAGACAACATATAACAACTTCGTCACTAGTTATAATAACAACTCCTCATCATCATCATAGTACTCATAATCACTACTCCTACTCAGCATCACATTAAGTCTAAGACATTGTAGTCATATATAATCAACACTAAACTAATTGTTCTTAATACTTAGGACCTACTCCTCTCTCCTAGCTAAAATACCTTAAAACAGATAAACCGGTCCTTCACCATAATGGAGAATGGACATAAACCTATCTCCAACTCGTGGCTTGTGCACATTCATTTTGTCTCTAATTATTTGCGTGTGCGCATTCATCACTTTGCTCCATTCTTTGATTTTGACTCTTCCATCATTTGGAGAAATCGAGTATGTAGTATGGTAAGCCTCCAAAGGAGTTGGTCGTAAGCTAACCATATGCATATCACCTTCGGTACATAGCATGTCAGGTACAACCTGCTTCAGGAGCCTCTGTTCAAAAACAAAATAGTAACATATATTGTTAGCAATGTAGTTTACTTAAGAATATGCAATGTAGTTACCATCATTAACAAAATCTTACCAAGTTTTTGGCAATGAAGTTACCATCAAGCAATTTATGGACTAGTGGCATGTATCTTTTATAATTTGGGCTGATAGAGTGATTGGTTTTGAAGGCCTCAACATCTTCTATGAATGAGACAAGATAATCTTTCTCCTCACAATTAAGCTTGGAATCATAGTTGTAGTATGTGCTGTCTACTACCTTCCGAGTATTTCTTGAAGATAAGAAATAAGCTGACAATTATAAATAAATAAGTTTAGTACGGATGAACACTAAATATTTTTAAATTAACAACATAAATTACTGAACTTAACAAATAAGTTTGACAAACTCACATCTAGGTAGAACTGGAGGCATATCCACATCCACCCAGATGTCGATATTATCATCGTCATCATAATCTTCGGGACAAATATCAAATCTTATTCGCATTTCCTCCTCTAATCCATATGCCTTGCAGAGAACTTCCCAATTAGAGAACCGCATTGTAGAACTTAACTAGAAACTCATAACCATATTTAGTTCTTAAGTGAGCCCTCCTCGTCTACACATTCTCAAAGTCATCTAAAACAAAATCAAGCTTCTCCAATACATATGGTCTAGCATGGCATAGGATGTATTAGTCGAATTGAAAAAATCCATAAATTACACGTTGAACAAAAGAAGCACAAGTGATGATATTTATTACGATGAAATGCGTATCGTTGCGTACCGTACAAACATCGAAGGTCTCTTCCAGCTTCACGGTGAAAAACCTATCATTTTGCTGGTGAGGAAACCTGTCGCACACACCACGGTCATCGTAGCAGTACCCGCACTCCAGGATCCCATCGTTATCAGACATCTCTTGTGTTCAAAATTCAAAGATTATAACTCGACGACAAAACCCAAAAAATCCGGCATGACCTTTGCTAAAAAAGGGCATATCGAGCACTTGGAATTTGCTGGAATGGAAATTAATCAACACTCCGGCAAAACATAGGCCACTTATCGATGGTCATTGCATTTCAATGGTTCAAAATATGAAAAAAAAACATTTGAAAATATCTTATATACAATCCTAACACTAAATAAACAAGTTTTATTAACTACTTACTAAATAAACTAGTTTATTAACTACTTATTAAACAAACTAGTTCTATTTAGCACTTACTAATACTAGTTCTATTAAGCACTTACTAAATAAACTAGTTCTATTAAGAACTTAATATAAATAAGCTAGTTATATTAATCACTTACTAAATAAACTATTTCTATTAAACACTTGCTAAAAATTCTGCTACCCTAGTTCTATCCTAAGTTTTCTTACTTCTATTTTATTCAAAACACCTATAG
>NC_041386.1:701417195-701439860 GCF_002162155.2 Triticum dicoccoides | reverse complement strand
AGGAGGAGGAGGGAGGGGCGGTGGGAGGAGGGCTGCCGACGGAAGAGGGAGGAGGGGGCGGACGCAGGCGGAGAGAGGAGGGATTGGTGGGAGGAGGAGGGAGGAGGGCGCAGTTGGAGGAGGGGCGGAAGGAGGGAGTACCTCAATGGCGGACGGACAACAGCGGCGGCGATGACGGATGATGACGGTTATTGGCGTGGGCGAGAGTGACTGAGAGGGGGAGAGTGAGTGAGAGAGAGGGTCGGCCGCACTTTTGGGGAAAAGGTAGGGTTAGTAGTAGCACGGGTGCGAAAATGTGCTACAACTAATGAGAATAGCAGTAGCGCTGTGCAGGGACGCACGCTACTGCTAAGTTGGACTAGCAGTAGTGTGTTGCTACTAAAAGCGCTACTGCTAAGTGTAAGCATGCAAAAATACATTGGCCATCAATGATCTTTTTGTGTACAATCTTAATTGTCAATATGAGTCCTCTCTAGTAGGAACCGGAGAAGACTGATATTGCAACCACAAATTCTACACATAGAGTTGAGTGAAGACCAAGTGGTTGTGATAGTTTGAGAAGTAACATATTTAAGGTGGTAAACACCCTGTTCGCGGAGCGAGGTGGTACTAAACTTGTGGGCTGAACTTAGCAGTAGTGAGTTTTATAGAAGTGCACTGCTATTAACATCCATAGCAGTAGCACACTTTGTTATAGGGCGCTGCTGCTATAACTAGCTGGACTGCGAGGTAATGGCAATTAGAGAAGTAGCACGGTTTAGATGGGATTCGCTACTGCTATTTTTCTTTCACCAGCGCATTTTTGTTGAACGCGTTGCTGCTAAATAGCAGTAGCGTTGTATTTTGAAGACTGCTGCTGGTAAGATTCAATGTATAAAGTTTTCCCTAGTAGTGAGAGTGTTAGGCCCAAGTGTATCAGCTTCCGAGGAGAAGGCCGGCCAGCGGCGCGGTCGCGAGAAGGCTAGGCGGCCACGCGGTCAGGGAGAGGCTGGCCGGCGCCGTGCTCAGGCAGCAGTGTGCATGTCCATGGTGGCAGTGTGCAACCATTGAGCATGTAGCACATGTGCTGCACGCAAATCCACAAGAATGTTGGACGTATTGCCGGCTAGCATTCATGAATACTGAGACAAAATTGAGTCTTGCAGAAGATCAAACTAATAAAACGCTTGCTGCATCCATCAGCAATCATGCACGACCAAGCAATGTGCAAAGCAAAGGCGCTCTTGTTCTCTCTGTGCGCGTGCTCGACTTGGAGGGCTGTGCAGCGCTTGGTGAAGTTGGTGGCCGCGACCCCCGAATCTACTTGTACTGGTCTCAACAGTCCACTTGGGCGGCTGCCAGCACCCCTAGTGGACTAGCTCGTGCCCGAGTCCTAACAAGCACCTATATAGCATCAAAATTTTCAACTAGAGAAACATTGATTTTTTAAGCCTCCTCTGCACTAAAACATCAAAAGCAGCAGTTGTATATTTTTTGGACATACAAGCATAAGAGAAATTTGCAGAAGTAACATGGTGTATCCTGATACATAGTACTGGTGCTTTGGGAATTTAAGAACTGAGAAAAGAAGTGGAGGTGGCTCAAGCGTCAAGAGCAGAAGAGCATGGGCTCACTTGGGAAGTGGGTAGACAGACCACCGTGGTGGGGTCCTAGGAGGGGAAGGTGGCACGGAAAGCGGGAAGTCAGGAAGCAGTGGTGCCGGTGGTTGGCGTCCTCCAGTGCTCGTGGCACATCAGTACAGGAAGTTGACTCATCACTCAGACGCAGTTTTTCCTTTTTGGAATCCATTGAACTGAAAACAAGCTACAATGTGAGTTGAAAAAACCTTACAAACTGAACTGAAAAAAGCATACAAGATACAAGCAAAGATGAAGGCATCGATCTAGTGCGAATCCACGGTTCGATCTGAAAAAGGCATACAATCATTTAGATTTCAGAATGTCATAACATGCAAAACTTCACACACCATCACTTTTGTAATTGGTTCCTCTTCTTGCCAAATTCATAAGAAATAAAAAACATGATCAGGGGCTGCTGCTGCTTTTAATTGTCTGGACCTTCTATACGAAATAACATGAACTATCAGTCCAGACAGATTTGAAGTTGAAAGATCATTCCCGTGCCGAGTGTTAAGGAAAACGAAACCAGAGATGACCTCACAGGAGAACTTGGACTGAAGAACATGCAACGAAGAACTTGAGGTTGTTTGGCAGCCCATGTGCAGCACGGCGAGCTGCAGGGGGAAGGGAAGGCAGTAGCACCTCCAAGCATTTAGAGTCACAAGTTAAAACATGCTACATGTTAGAGAGCCGGATGAGATGCCCATCACTAACTCCGAAGTTGAGAGTGCGATGAATCATCGCCACTTGAGAGAAGCCTTGCGCACCCCTGTCATAACGGAGCCGGAGTTTACCGCTCTAAGCACTGTAGGGGCATATATCCGAGCTGCTGAGGACGGACTCACAGGAGTTGCTCGCGTGTTCTCGCAGGAGATGCAGGTAAAAAAATTTAATAGATAGATAGTAGTAGCTCCTGAGACTTAAGGCGGTAGGAACAAACCAATTTGAGGATCGTTTATGTCCGCAGGTTCTCAAGGAGAAGAACGGTGCATTGTCCCAGGAGCTCGAGACAAGCCGGACCTAGCTTGAAGAAATGAAGAGTGCCCCAATGCATTTTGGCAAAGATAAGAAACTAGTAGAATAATTTAAGAAGGAGGTCGAAGAGATAAAGAGCTTAAAGGCTTAACTCTTGGAGGCGCAATAGGAAAACCAGAAGCTGAAGGACGGCATATTCGGTATATGACTTGTGAACTATCTGGATTATTGATATAATCATATAATGCGGAGTATTATAGTTTAGTTGATACAGGTATGTTGACCGTCCGCCCCGAGGAGGAAGGGTCCGTCCTGCAAAGTGATGTTTTAAAGGAGCTGGAAAAGCTGCACGAGCGTGCCCTGAAGGCCATGAAGAGTATGGCCAAATCCTTATGTTCGTCCACGTCCCTCCGAAAAGTATGGAGTGATTGGCGGATCTGTTCAAGGGTGCTCGGCGTCGCTTCAAGCTGTGGAAGGCATCCGTCTGTCGTGAAGGTGCACGAGAGGCATGGACGATGGTGAAGACATGCTACACCGGACTTGATCCGAACTACATGGCCCGGGTTGGACCGCAAGGACCTGACGGGAAGGAAATTCCTATGAGCTTGGTATACCACGAAGTAACGACAGCAGCGAAATTTTCGCAACAAGATTGTGAATTAGATAGTCCACTAGATGGCGTAGAAAATGAGTAGGCGTTATATTCGATGTATCAATGTACTTTATGACCGAACTTATCTCCTGCCGAATTCTATGAAGATTTTGTCATCGCAGACCTCCGGCTTCTACCTCCGAACGAAAAGGTTGGAGTGTTTTCGTATACTATGTTTTAACTGAGAAACATTTAGTATTGTCGGAAACCAGGCAATCCGGTCATATTGCTCGAACAAACAAAATGTGTTCGGGGAGTAATGTTATATTACTGTTTAACGTAAGAAACATCTTCCAAGAAAAATAGTTCTGTTAGAGGTTCCTTTCCTTGGGCTAGGCTCGTATCTGAAGTAGAGGCAGCCAATTTCATAGTTTGTTCCAGAAACAGTCTGTTGTATATGTGCCGACCAATTATTCCCTTAAGAACGCTAGCTTTCAGCTTCACCCGTCTGAGGTACAGGTCCGGATAACCCGGTTGTAACAATCACAGAGGTGCTTCCTTTACACCCTAGCTAAACAATCGGGAACGTAGGGTATAAGCACCGGAGGAAGGCAACCCATCTTGGCAAAAACAACAAACAGTACAGAAACAACAAACAGTACAGAAAAAAGAAGCTTGTAAGATATTTAATAGAATGCGTCTTTAAAAGAAGCCCCCATGTATGGTGGGGTGTATACATTTAAAGACGTGTACTCCCAATAATGCGGTTGATCCGAACATACATTTTAGAAGAACAGGGAAAAAATTAAAAGGGGAGAGAAAATATAAAAAGCCTAGTTTAAAATGAAACCTAAGGAGGTCGAACTATGCATAAAATCATCGGAGCCGGGCGGTGTTCCATGGGTTCGGCTCAAGGCGATTATCCTTTGCATTGCGAAGGAGATAGGCTCGTGCAGTAAGGACTTCATATATTATGAAGCGGCCCTCCCATTTGGGTTTGAGCTTATCCTTTTTCTTCTCTGGGAGGCGTAGAACAAGTTCTTCGACATTGTATGCTTTAGACCGCACTTCTCTGCTTCGATAACGCTTGGCTTGTTGCTGATAGAATGCGGAACGGGCCTTGGCAACGTCCCGCTCCTCTTCAAGTCCATCTAGGTCGTCCTGCCGATCTAGTTCGGCTTCTTTCTCTTCGTACCTGCGCACCATAGGTGATTCATGAATAATATCGTAGGGCAATACGACCTCTGCACCGTACACCATAAAGAAAGGTGTGTATCTGGTCGTTCGATTGGGCGTGGTCCAGAGTCCCCAAATTACGGAATCGAGTTCCTCAACCCAATGCTTGTTTGATTCTCATAAAGAGTGCACTAATCTGGGCTTAATGCCACTCATGATCGAACCATTGGCCCATTTGACTTGTCCATTTGTTTGAGGGTGATATACGGATGCAAAGTCAAGTTTGATGCCAACTTGGCGCACCAAGTTGTCACCTCATCAGCTATGAAGTTAGAGCCATTATCAGTGATGATACTATGCGGGACACCATAATGGTGGACCACGCCGGGTATAAAGTCAATCACTGGTCTGGCCTCAACTGTTTTTACTGGTTTGGCCTCTATCCATTTAGTGAATTTATCCACAATGACCAGCAGGTACTTCTTTTTATGGCTTCACCCTTTAAGGGGTCCAACCATGTCAAGCCCCCAGACCGCAAAGGGTCATGTAATGGGGATTGTTTTTAATGCGGTGGGAGGCATGTGGCTTTGGTTAGCGAAAAGCTGACAGACCACGCAACATTGGACAAGGGCCTGAGCGTCAGCTCGAGCCGTAGGCCAGAAAAAGTCTGTCCGGAATGCCTTACTTACAAGGGCGCGGGCTGCGGCGTGATGACCACCGAGACCGACATGTATTTCTGCCAAGAGTTGCCTTACCTCCTCTTCGAAGATACACCTTTGGAGGACTCCAGTAGTACTTCTTTTATATAGTTCACCCTCATGCACTTTAATGGCTTTAGAGCGCCAACTATGCATCGAGCCTCGTTTTGATCGTCGGGGAGCTTGATGTCTACTATGCAACTTTATTCTTGTAGACATGTGTGTTGGAAATATGCCCTAGAGGCAATAATAAAATGGTTATTATTATATTCCCTTGTTCATGATAATTGTCTATCATTCATGTTATAATTGTATTAACTGGAAACCGTAATACATGTGTGAATACATAGACCACAACATGTCCCTAGTGAGCCTCTAGTTGACTAGCTCATTGATCAATAGATGGTTATGGTTTCCTCACCATGGACATTGGATGTCATTGATAACGGGATCACATCATTAGGAGAATGATGTGATGGACAAGACCCAATCCTAAGCATAGCACAAGATCGTGTAGTTCGTTTGCTAAGAGCTTTCCTAATGTCAAGTATCATTTCCTTAGACCATGAGATTGTGCAACTCCCGGATACCGTAGGAATGCTTTGGGTGTACCAAACGTCACAACGTAACTGGGTGGCTATAAAGGTGCACTACAGGTATCTCCGAAAGTGTCTGTTAGGTTGGCACGAATCGAGACTGGGATTTGTCACTCCGTATGACGGAGAGGTATCTCTCGGTCCACTCGGTAATGCTTTATCATAATGAGCTCAATGTAACTAAGTAGTTTGTCGCGGGATCATGCATTACGGAACGAGTAAAGTGACTTGCTGGTAACGAGATTGAACAAGGTATTGGGATACCGACGATCGAATCTCGGGCAAGTAACATACCGATGGACAAAGGGAATTGTATATGAGATTAATTGTATCCCCGACATCGTGGTTCATTCAATGAGATCATCGTGGAACATGTGGGAGCCAACATGGGTATCCAGATCCCGCAGTTGGTTATTGGCCAGAGAACGTCTCGGTCATGTCTGTATGGTTCCCGAACCCGTAGGGTCTACACACTTAAGGTTCGGTGATGCTACAGTTGTTATGGGAAATAGTATGTGGTTACCGAAGGTTGTTCGGAGTCACGGATGAGATCCCAGACGTGACGAGGAACTCCGGAATGGTCCGGAGGTGAAGATCGATATATTGGTCGAAGGGTATTGGAGTCCGGATTGTTCTGGGAGTACCGGGTGACGACCAGCGTGACCGAAAGGTGTTTCGGAGGCCCCGGCAAGCGTTGGGGGGCCTTGTGGGCCAATGGGAGGGGGCACACCAGCCACAAAGGGGCTGTGCGCCCCTCCCAACCCCTCTCACGTAACCAGGAGGGGTGCGGGCGCGTCCCCCAGGGCAGCCGCCCCTCCCGGCTTGGAGGGCAGGTTTCCTAGGGGTGGGAGCGCCCAAACCCATCTAGGGTTTCCCCTGTGGCCGCCACCCCTCCCCTAGGGAACCCTAGGGTGCCTCCTCCACCCCCTTCCCCTGATATATAGTGAGGGATAGAGAGGGCTGCAGTGACCTTTCCCCTAGTGCAGCCCCTCCCTCCTCATACATCTCCTCCTCCTTCGTAGTGCTTGGCGAAGCCCTGCTAGAGAACCACGAGCTCCACCACCACCACGCCGTCGTGCTGTCGGAGTTCTCCCTCAACTTCTCCTCTTCCCTTCCTGGATCAAGAAGGAGGAGATGTCCCCGGGCTGTACGTGTGTTGAACATGGAGGCACCGTCCGTTCGGCGGTAGATCGGATCATCCGCGATTTCAATCACCGCGAGTACGACTCCATCATCCGTGTTCTTGTAATGCTTCCGCTTAGCGATCTTCAAAGGTATGAAGATGCTCATCCTCTCCCTCTCTTGTTGCTAGAATCTCCATAGATTGATCTTTGTGATGCGTAGAAAATTTTGAAATTCTGCTACGTTCCCCAACAGTGGCATCATGAGCCAGGTCTATTGCGTAGACTCTATGCACGAGTAGAAAACAAGTAGTTTTGGGCATTGGTTTGTTCAATATGCTTACCGTTACTAGTCTAATCTTGATTTGGCGGCATTGTGGGATGAAGCGGCCTGGACCGACCTCACACGTATGCTTACGTGAGACAGGTTCCACCGACTGACATGCACTTGTTGCATAAAGGTGGCTAGCGGGTGCCAGTCTCTCCCACTTTAGTCAGATCGGATTCGATGAAAAGGGTCCTTATGAAGGGTAAATAGCAATTGGCATATCATCGTTGTGGCTTTTCCGTAGGTAAGAAACGTTCTTGCTAGAAACCCATAGCAGCCACGTAAAACATGTAACAACAATTAGAGGACGTCTAACTTGTTTTTGCAGGGTATGCTATGTGATGTGATATGGCCAAAAAGAATGTGATGAATGATATGTGATGTATGAGATTAATCATGTTCTTGTTATAGGAATCACGACTTGCATGTCGATGAGTATGACAACCGGTAGGAGCCATAGGAGTTGTCTTAATTTATTGTATGACCTGCGTGTCATTGAATAAAGCGATGTAATTACTTTACTTTATTGCTAAATCGTTAGCCATTGTGGTAGAAGTAATAGTTGGCGAGACAACTTCATGAAGACACGATGATGGAGATCATGATGATGGAGATCATGGTGTCATGCCGGCGATGAAGGTGATCATGCCGTGCCTCAAGATGGAGATCAAAGGCGCAATATGATATTGGCCATATCATGTCACTTTATGATTTGCATGTGATGTTTGTCATGTTTACATCTTATTTTCTTAGAACGACGGTAACATAAATAAGATGATCCCTCACTAAAATTTCAAGAAAGTGTTCCCCCTAACTGTGCACCGTTGCGAAAGTTCGTTGTTTCGAAGCACCACGTGATGATCGGGTGTGATAGATTCTAACGTTCACATAAAATGGGTGTAAGCCAGATTTACACACGCGAAACACTTAGGTTGACTTGACAAGGCTAGCATGTACAGACATGGCCTCAGAACACAAGAGACCGAAAGGTCGAACATGAGTCGTATAGTAGATACGATCAACATGGAGATGTTCACTGATGATTACTAGTCCGTGTCACGTGATGATCGGACACGGACTAGTTGACTCAGATCATGTATCACTTAGATGACTACAGGGATGTCTATCTGAGTGGGAGTTCATTAAATGAAGTTAATTATCATGAAAATATTCAAAAGGACTTTGCAAATTATGTCGTAGCTTACGCTTTAGTTCTACTGTTTAAGATATGTTCCTAGAGAAATTTTAGTCGAAAGTTGATAGTAGAAATTATGCGGACTAGGTCCATAAACTGAGGATTGTCCTCATTACTGCGTAGAAGGCTTATGTCCTTAATGCGCTGCTCGGTGTGCTGAACCTCAAACGTTCTCTGTGGATGTTGCAAACATCTGACATACACGTTTTGATGACTACATGATAGTTCAGTAATGTTAAACGGTTTAGAATAGAGGCTCCGAAGACGATTTTTGAAACGTCGCGGAACATATGAGATGTTCCAAGGGCTGAAATTGGGATTTCAGGCTAGTGCCCACGTCAAGAGGTATGAGACCTCTGACAAGTTTCTTGGCCTACAAACTAAATCATTGAGCATGTGCTTCGATTGTCTGAGTACTACAATCACTTGAATCGAGTGGAAGTTAGTCTTCCAGATGAGATAGTGATGTTTCTCCAAAGTCACTGCCACCAAGCTACTAGAGCTTCGTGATGAACTATAACATATCAGAGATAGATATGATGATCCTTGAGCTATTCGCAACGTTTGACGCCGCGGAAGTAGAAATCAAGTAGGAGCATCAATTGTTGATGGTTAGTAAAGCCACTAGTTTCAAGAAGGGCAAGCGCAAGAAGGGATACTTCATGAAACGACAAATCAGTTGCTGCTCTAGTGAAGAAACCCAAGGTTGAACCCAAACCCGAGACTAAGTGCTTCTGTAATGAGGGAACGGTCACTGAAGCAGAACTACCCTAGATACTTGGTAGATGAGAAGGCTGGCAAGGTTGACAGAAGTATGTATTGGACATACATTATATTAAATGTGTACTTTACTAGTACTCCTAGTAGCACCAGGGTATTAAGGTACCGGTTCGGTTGCTGAGTGTTAGTAACTCGAAATAAAAGAGCTACGGAATATACAGAGACTAGCTAAAGGTGAGATGACAATGTGTGTTGGAAGTATTTCCAAGGTTGATGTGATCAAGCATCGCATGCTCCCTCTACCATCGAGATTGGTGTTAAACCTAAATAATTGTTATTTGGTGTTTGCGTTGAGCATAGACATGATTGGATTATGTCTATTGTAATACAGTTATTCATTTAAGGAGAATAATGGTTACTCTGTTTATTTGAATAATAACTTCAATGGTCTTGCACCTAAAATGAATTGTTCATTGAATCTCGATCGTAGTGATACACATGTTCATGCCAAAAGATATAAGATAGTAATGATAGTACCACATACTTGTGGCACTGCCATTTGAGTCATATTTATGTAAAATGCATGAAGAAGCTCCATGTTGATGGATCTTTGGACTCACTCGTTTTTGAAAAGAGTGATACATGCGAACTATGTCTATTGGTATATATGCATGAAGAAACTCCATACAGATGGATCATTTGGACTCACTTGATTTTGAATCACTTGAGACATGCAAATCATACCACATGGGCAAGATGACTAAAAAGCCTCGTTTTCAGTAAGATGGAACAAGAAAGCAACTTGTTGGAAGTAATACATTTTGATGTGTGCAGTCCAATGAGTGCTGAGGCATGAAGTGGATATCATTATGTTCTTACTTCATAGATGATTTGAGTAGATGCTAAGTATATTTACTTGATGAAACACAAGTCTGAATTATTGAAAGGTTCAAGTAATTTATGAGTGAAGTTGAAGATTGTCGTGACAAGAGGATAAAATGTCTATGATATGATCATAAACATGAATATCTGAGTTACGTGTTTGGTACACAATTAAGACATTGTGGAAATTATTTCACAACTAATATCGCCTGGAACACCATAGTGTGATGGTGTGTCCGAACATCATAACTGCACCCATTTGGATATGGTGCATACCATGATGTCTCTTGTCTAATTAACACTATCGTTTATGGGTTAGGCATTAGAGACAACTGCATTCACTTTAAATAGGGCACCACATAATTCCATTGAGATGACACCGTATGAACTATGGTTTAGAGAAACCTAAGTTGTCATTTCTTGAAAGTTTGGAGCTGCGACGCTTATGTGAAAAAGGTATTAGCCTGATAAGCTCGAACCCAAAGCGGATAAATGCATCTTCATAGGACACCAAAAATAGTTGGGTATACCTCCTATTTCAGATCCGGAAGCAAAAGTGTTTGTTTCTACAAACGGGTCCTTTCTCGAGGAAAAGTTTCTCTTGAAAGAATTGAGTGGGAGGATGGTGGAGACTTGATGAGGTTACTGAACCATCACTCCAACCAGTGTGTAGCAGGGCACAAGAAGTTGTTCCTGTGGCACCTACACCAATTGAAGTGGAAGCTGATGATATTAATCATGAAACTTTGGATCAAGTCACTACCAAAACTCGTAGTTTGACAAGGATACGTACTACTCCAGAGTGGTACGTAATCCTGTCTTGGAGGTCATGTTGCTAGACAACAATGAAACTACGAGCTATGGAGAAGCGATGGTAGGCCCGGATTCCAACGAATGGCTCGAGGCCATAAAACCCGAGAGAGGATCCATGTATGAAAACAAAGTATAGACTTTGGAAGAACTACTTGATGGTCGTAAGGCTGTTGGGTATAGATGGATTTTAAAAGGAAGACGGACAATGATGGTAAGTATCACCATTAAGAAAGCTCGACTTGTCGTTAAGATGTTTTCCGACAAGTTCAAGGAGTTGACTGCGATGAGACTTTCTCATTCGTAGCGATGCTAAGAGTCTGTTGGAGATATAACAGGAGTTACTGCATTATTTATGAAATCTTGCAGATACGATGTCAAAACATTGTTTCCTCAATGATTTTCTTGAGGAAAGGTTGTATGTGATGCAACCAGAAGGTTTTGACAATCCTGAAAGATGCTAACAAGTATGCAAAGCTCCATCAATCCTTCTAAGGACTGGAGTAAGCATCTCGGAGTTGGAATATACACTTTGATGAGATGATCAAAGATTTGAGGTTTATACAAAGTTTATGAGAAACTTGTATTTCCAAAGAAGTGAGTGGGAGCACTATAGAATTTCCGATGAGTATATGTTGTTGACATATTGTTGATCAGAAATGATGTAGAGTTTCTGGAAAGTATATAGGGTTATTTGAAAAGTGTTTTTCAATGGAAAACCTAGATTAAGCTGCTTGAACATTGAGCATCAAGATCTATAAGGATAGATCAAGATCGCTTGATAGTACTTTCAAACAAACACATACCGTGACAAGATTTTGAAGGAGTTCAAAATAGACCGGCAAAGAAGGAGTTCTTGGCTGTGTTATAAGGTGTGAGTATTGAGTAAGACTCAAGACCTGACCATGGCAGAATAGAGAGAAAGGACGAAGGTCGTTCCCTATGCTTTAGACGTAGGCTATGCCGTGTACCGCACCTGAAGTGTGCCTTGCCATGAGTCAGTCAAGGGGGTGTGATCCAGGAATGGATCACAGGACAACGGTCAAGGTTATCCTTAGTAACTAGTGGACTAAGGAATTTTCTCGATTATGTAGGTGGTAAAATAATTCGTCGTAAAGGGTTACGCCAATGCAAACTTTAACACTAATCTGGATGGTTCTGAGTAGTAAACCGGATTCGTATAGTAGAGCAGTTATTTGGAATAGCTCAAAATAGAGCATGGTAGCTGCATCTACAAGATGACATAGAGATTTGTAAAGCACACACGGATCTGAAAGGTTCAGACCTTGACTAATAACCTCTCTCACAAGCGAGATATGATCAAACCCCATGGGTGTTGAATTCATTACAATCACATAGTGCTGTGAACTAGATTATTGACTCTAGTGCAAGTTGGAGACTGTTGGAAATATGCCCTAGAGGCAATAATAAAATGGTTATTATTATATTTCTTTGTTCATGATAATTGTCTATTGTTCATGATATAATTGTACTAACTGGAAACTGTAATACATGTGTGAATACATAGACCACAACATGTCCCCAGTGAGCCTCTAGTTGACAAGCTCGTTGATAAATAGATGGTTATGGTGTCCTGATCATGGACATTGGATGTCATTGATAATGAGATCACATCATTAGGAGAATGATGTGATGGACAAGACCCAATCCTAAGCATAGCACAAGATCGTGTAGTTCGTTTGCAGCAAAGACACCAGTTGTGTAAGCAGTCAGGAGGATGGTTGTTCCTCCTGTCAAGTATAATGATCCCATTACTTTTGTGATGAGGTCTATCGACTATGATGAGGTTTATCGACTTGTCAAAACAGAATGGTAAGTTTATGGATATTCATACTAATAAGTTTATAGATATTAGCACTAGTTTGTCGAGAGTCGCTTTAATTGATTAACTAACTAATATTCATATCATGTTTTTATTCCGTGAAGCAATGATCATGAGATGTTAAAATTGTGTGGGACTATCATGAAGGGGGGCGAACTTGTAAAGTTCTTAAAGGAAAGTGACAATGCCCTAAGCATTATCAATGCATTCATGAAATGCCTCAAGCATGATGATGTGATTAAAGGTTGCAACAAATACAAAATAACTTTTCCATCACAACAACTAGTAAGTTTTTCTGTTCATAAAGATATCCATGAACAATAACATGTATATAAGCGAAATGGTGCAGACCAGGGATGGAGTTCGTGGAAGTTGTGAAAGTGTTTGTTGATGAGGGAATCAAACACGGAAAAGAAAAACAAAAGAGCTGATTTTTATAAGTGGTGCAGAATTCTAATGACAAAACATGATAATACAACCAACATTCTAATACAGGTAAATTTTTGCAGCTATCTTGTACTACCATTCACCCGCAAGAATGTTTTGTGTTTTTTGTCGATTTTAGAATGAAGTACCAGGTCTCTGTTCGTGCATAGCAGTGAATCAAAACGGGCTAGGGAGGTTGCAAACTTAATATTCACGGAGCAGGTAGGCAAAGCCTTTCTAAAAAAGGTTGTGTCTCTCCATTTTCTTATGAAATATCAAAAATAAGGGTGTCAACTGCTATTCTCAATGCCAAGTTAAAAGACAGTTGTTTAGCATTTATGCTTATCCTTGAGCGGTACTATGGATATCACATACTCATGGACATGAAGATGCCGGTTAGAGCTTTCCCCTCTTTACATTGATGTGAAGTGGAAATCACAGCATGCATGTTTCCAACTTCACACTCCAATAGTTTTATTTTCTACTTCAACTCTACATTATCGTTGTTTCATGTGACAAAGCAGAACATATGCCAAAAGTTTTCTGAGTGTACATGATGCAAAAAATATTGTGCATAACCGTCATTATCTCTCCTTTCCATTTCAATTTGCAGGACATAACCTGCATTATCTCTCCTTTTCATTTCAATTTGCAGGACAGGGCTAAACGATACAAGGTAGCAAAAATGGTCCACCTCTTCTCCATTAGAGAAATACTGTGGAACAGCCTCAAGTGATTGCTGACATAGTGCAAAAACATGAAGAGGAGAAAAGTAAAAAAGGAATAAACTAAGTAGTTTGGTTGCCTTGCCATAAAGTGATGTGATGTGCTAAGCTGTCCAAAGTACTTCTATTACTCTGCATGACATGTTACTACCAAACTGTCTACTGTTACTCCTATTCCTGTTACCACTCAAAGTAATACTGTTACTTCTCAAGGCATGTTACTGTCCAATTACTTCCGGTACTCTTCATGATATGTTACTACTCAAACTGTCTATTGCCAGGCCTATTACCACTCAAAGTAATTATGTTACTCCATAGTGTAATTCAAGCAAGGTGGGGGTGGTTCGCCCTCATCACCGTCCACCTCGGCTTCGCCAGTGCAGAGATTACCCCTAGGGCACGAGTGGAAGAAGAGGGGCAGGGGATGCATAGTGGTCACGTCATTTTATTTGGGACGATGATGAATCGGTCACATAGGCCGAATTAATGACAGACCATGGGTTTTTTCACGGGAGTAGCGGACATCCCATGCATCACGATATTTGCCCTAGGCGCTCTAAAAAAAGCACAGACGGATTCTGTTACCAATCTTTCCTGACAAAGAAAACATAGCGATAGAAATTACATAAGGTCTATTACCAGTATTTCCTCACAGGGAAACATTGGTAATAGACTTAACATAAGATCTGTTACCAATCTTTCTTGGCCAAGAAAAGTTGGTGATAGACACAACATAAGTTTTGTTACCATGCTTTCCCGACCAAGAAATGTTGGTAGCGGGATGAGCATGCTGGCTATGTCAGCTACAATGCCCCCTCTAAGTATAGTCCCCTTCACATTCTCAAAATGCAAAGTTTACAATCTTGTAGTCGAGCAGCCAGGAGAAAGATTTTGCGACAAGTCAACTCCTTGAACTTGTCAAAAACATTTTGCGACAAGTCGAGCTTTGTAGACAGTAACATTACCATCAGCGTTAGTATTCCTCTTGAAGATCCATTTATTCTCTATAGCTCGCCGATCATCGGGCAAGTCAACCAAAGTCCACACTTTGTTCTCATACATGGATCTTATCTTAGATTTCATGGCTTCAAGCCATTTATCGGAATCTGAGCTCATCATAGCTTCTTCATAGTTTGTAAGTTCATCATGGTCTAGTAATATGACTTCCAGAACAGGATTATGGTACCACTTTGGTGAGGAACATGCTCTGTTTGATCTATGAGGTTCGGTAGTAACTTGATGTGAAGTTTCATGATCATCATCATTATCTTCCTGTTTTGTTGGTGTAGGCATAACGCGAATGGTTTTCTGTGATGAGCTACTTTCTAATTCAAGAGAAGGTACAATTACCTCATCAAGTTCTACTTTTCTCCCACTCACTTCTTTCGAGAGAAACTCCTTCTCTAGAAAAGATGTATTCTTAGCAACAAATATTTTGCCTTCGGATCTATGATAGAAAGTGTAGCCAACAATTTCTTTTGGGTATCCTATGAAGACGCACTTATCCGATTTGAGTTCGAGCTTATCACGCTGAAGCTTTTGCACATAAGCATCGCAACCCCAAACTTTAAGAAATGACAGCTTAGGTTTCCTGCCAAACCACAGCTCATACGGTGTCGTCTCAATAGATTTAGACGGTGCCCTATTTTAAGTGAATGCAGCTGTGTCTAATGCATAACCCCAAAACGATAGTGGTAAATCGGTAAGCAACATCATAGATCACACCATATCTAATAAAGTACGGTTACGACGTTCGGACACACCATTACGATGTGGTGTTTCAGGTGGCGTGAGTTGTGAAACTATTCCTTATTGTTTTAAATGAAGACCAAACTCGTATAACTCAAATATTCACCTCCACGATCAGATCATAGAAACTTTATTTTCTTGTTATGATGATTCTCCACTTCACTCTGAAATTCTTTGAACTTTTCAAATGTTTCAGACTTGTGTTTCACCAAGTAGATATACCCATATCTGCTTAAATCATATATGAAGGTTAGAAAATAACGATACTCACCGCGTGCCTCAACACTCATCGGATCGCATACATCGGTATGTATTATTTCCAACAAGTCACTGGCTCGCTCCATTGTTCCGGAGAACGGAGTTTTAGTCATGCCCATGAGGCATAGTTCGCAAGTATCAAATGATTCATCATCAAGTGATTCCAAAATCCCATCTGCATGGAGTTTCTTCATTCACTTTACACCAATATGACCTAAACGGCAGTGCTAAAAATATGCTGCACTATCATTATTAACTTCGCATCTTTTGGCATCAATATTATTAATATGTGTATCACCAAAATCGAGATTCAACAAAAATAGACCACTCTTCAAGGGTGCACGACCATAAAAGATATTACTGATATAAATAGAACAACGATTATTCTCTGATTTTTAATAAATAACCATCTCTCACTAAACAAGATCCAGATATAATATTCATGCTCAATGCTAGCACCAAATAACAAATTTTCAGGTCTAAAACTAATCCCGAAGGTAGATGTAGAGGTAGCGTGCCGACGCCGATCGCATCGACCTTGGAATCATTTCCGATGCGCATCGTCACCTCGTCCTTAGCCACTCTTCGTTTAATCCGTAGCCCCTATTTTGAGTTACAAATATGAGCAACCAAACCAGTATCAAATACACATGTCCTACTATGAGCATTAGTAAGGTACACATCAATAATATGTATATAAAATATACCTCTGTTTACTTTGTCATCCTTCTTATCTGCCAAATACTTGGCGTAGTTCCGCTTCTAGTGACCAGTCCCATTGCAGTAGAAGCACTCATTTTTAGGCTTGGGTCCAGCTTTGGGCTACTTCCCGGGAGTGGCAACTTGCATGCCATTCTTCTTAAAGTTTCCCTTCTTCCCCTTGCCCTTTTTCTTGAAACTAGTCGTCTTGTTAACCATCAATACTTGATGCTCCTTGATTCCCCTTCACGGGAGTGGCAACTTGCATATCATTATCCATCCCTTGCATATTATAGTTCATCACGAAGCCTTTGTAGCTTGGTGGTAGTGATTGAAGAACTCTGTCAATAACACTATCATCTGGAAGATTAACTCCCACCTAAGTCAAGTGATCATGATACCCATACATTTTGTGTATGTGTTCACTGACATAACTGTTCTCCTTCATCTTGCAACTATAGAACTTGTTGGAGACTTCATATCTCTCAACTCGAGCATTTGCTTGAAATATTAATTTCAACTCCTAGAACATCTCATATGGTCCATGACGTTCAAAACGTCTTTGAAGTCCCGATTCTAAGCCATAAAGCATGGCACATTGAACTACCAGGTAGTCATCAAAGCAAGCTTGTTAGACGTTCATAACATTAGCATCTGCTCCGGTAGCAGGCCTTTCACCTGGCGGTGCATCAAGGGCATAATTCTTCTGTGAAGAAATTTGGATAATCCTTAAGTTATGGACCCAGTCCATGTAATTGCTACCATCATCTTTCAACTTAGCTTTCTCTAGGAATGCATAAAATTCAAGGAAACGGTAGCACGGGCGATTGATCTACAACATAGATATGCAAAAACTATTAGAACTAAGTTCATGATAAATTATGTTCATTTAATCAAACTACTTAAGAACTCCCACTTAGATAGACATCCCTCAAGTCATCAAAATGATACGTGATCCAAATCAACTGAACCATGTCCGATCATCACGTGAGATGGAGTAGTTTTCAATGGTGAACATCTCTATGTTGATCACATCTACTACATGATTCACGTTTGACCTTTCAGTCTCTGGTGTTCCGAGGCCATGTCTATACGTGCCAGGCTCGTCAAGTTTAACCCGAGTATTCCGCATGTGCAAAACTGTCTTGCACCCGCTGTATGTGAACGTAGACCGTATCACACCTGATCATCATGTGGTGTTTCAGCACAATGAACTGTCACAACGACGCATACTCAGGGAGAACACTTATACCTCGAAATTTCTTTAGGGATCATCTTATAATGCTACCGCCATACAAAGAAAAATAAGATGCATAAAAGATAAACATCAGATGCAATCAAACTATGTGATATTATCTTGTGCTTTTGAACCCCATCTCCAAAGCATCGTCATGATCTCCATCGTCACTGGCTTGACACTTTGATCTCCATCATACCATCCTGGTCGTCTCGCCAATTATTGCTTCTACAACTATGCATCATCACGGGCTTCTAGCAAGAACCGTTCTTACCTATGCATCAAAACTACAACGGCGGTTCATCAAGTTTTCTGTTTTAACCTTCAACAAGAACCAGCCGAAGTCAAATTTGATTCAACTAAAGTTGGAGAGATAGACACCCACCAGCCACCTTTATGCAAACCTAGTTGCATGTCTGTCGGTGTAACCGGTCTCATGAACGTGGTCATGTAAGGTTGGTACGGACGTTGGTGGTAAGCAGTATGACTATCACCGCCCACAACTTTTTGTGTTCTACTCATGCCTATCATCTAAGCATAGACCTGGCTCTGAAAGCACTGTTGGGAAAGGTACATGCAATTTCAAAAAAAATCCTATGCTCACACAAGATCTATCTAGGAGATGCATAGCAATGAGGGGGAGAGAGCGTGTCCAAATACCCTCGTAGACCGAAAGCAGAAGCGTTTGACAACGCTATTGATGTAGTCAAACTTCTTCTTGTTCCGACCGATCAAGTACCGAACGTACGACACCTTTGAGTTCTGAACACATTCAACTTGACGATGTCCTTGAACTGTTGATCCAGCAAAGTGTCGAGGGAGAGTTCCGTTAGCAAGACGGTGTGGTGACGGTGATGGTGAAGGGATCCGTGCGGGGCTTCGCCTAAGCACTACTAAGATATGACCGGAGGCGTAAACTTTGGAGGGGGGGGGGGGCGCCGCACTCGGCTAACAATTGTTGGTGTGTGTTCTAGCAGTGCCCCCACATACATATAGGTTGGAGGGGAGGAGAGGAAGACAAGGTGGTGCCCCACGTAGGAGGAATCCTACTTGGGCGCCCCCCCAATTTGGCACCCCCCTTTCATAAGTTCCGGAGGGGGGAGGAAGGGGGAGGGAGAGGGAAGGAAGGGGGAGGCCGAATCCCTCCCCTTCATTCTCTCTTTCCCTCTTTCCTTCTCCTCCTATTCTGGCCTATATGGGGGCGCACCAGCCCCTTAGGGGCTGTTCTGTCACCCTTTTGGCCCATTAGGCCCATACATTTGCCGAGGGGTTACTCGGAACCCCTTTCATTGACCCGATATGTACCTGGTACCCCCTAGAACACTTCCGATGTTCGAATATCATTGTCCTATATACGAATCTTTACTTCTCGATCATTTCAAGACTCCTCGTCATGTATGTGTCATCTGGAACCCAGAACAACATTCAGTCACCAAATCACATAACTCATATAATACAAAGTCGTCCTCGAATGTTAAGCGTGCGGACCCTACGGGTTCGAGAACAATGTAGACATGACAGAGACACCTCTCCAGTCAATAACCAATAGCAGAACCTGAATGCTCATATTGGTTCCTACATATTCTATGAAGATCTTTATCGGTCGTACCGTAATGACAACATACATTATTCCCTTTGTCATCAGTATGTTAGTTGGCCGAGATTTGGTCGTCGTTATCTTGATACCTAGTTCAATCTCGTTACTGGCAAGTCTCTTTACTCGTTCTGTAATGCATCATCCTGCAACTAACTCATTAGTCACATGGCTTGCAAGGCTTTTTATGATGTGCATTACCGAGAGGGCTCAGAGATACCTCTTCGATACTCATAGTGACAAATCCTAATCTTGATCTATGCCAACCCAACAAACACCTTCGGAGATACCTGTAGAGTATCTTTATAATCAACCAGTTACGTTGTGACGTTTGATAGCACATAAGGTATTCCTCCGGCATCTGGAGTTGCATAATCTCATAGTCAAAGCAATATGTATATGACATGAAGAAAGCAATATCAATAAAACTGAACGATCAATATGCTAAGCTAACGGATGGGTCTTGTCCATCAGATTATTCTCCTAATGATGTGATTCCGTTCATCAAATGACAATACATGTCCATGGTTAGGAAACTTAACCATCTTTATTTAACAAGCTAGTCTATGTATTCACACATGTATCAAGTTTCTGGTTAATATAATTCTAGCATGAATAATAAACATTTATCATGATATAAGGAAATATAAAATAACAACTTTATTATTGCCTCCAGGGCATATTTCCTCCAGTGGGAAGACGTATGAACACGCGTAGCTGCTCATCGCCTCGACCAGAAGCCTTTCGCTATGCTCGGGGACTATCTCCCTGACTTGGATGGATGGCATGCCATGTTGCAGTGATTGACGATATATGACAATGTGTCTGTAGTCCATACTTTCTCTATGACGAAACTTTGACTTATGCACGACGAAACTTTATTTGTGATGTAATTAAACTTTCCTCCTCAACTAGCGAAGATCACTCTAGTTAGGGCATTTTGGGTACGCTAAACTTTGTTATTTATGCTGATGATATGTTGCTTCTTTTTTTTCAAGTAAGTATCTTTATGTTGCTCAACTATATATGTTGCATATCATCGACTCATGTGATGATGAAGGTACATAGATCATCGATGGCGAATAAGTGCTATGCCAGGAGTATACGACGAGTGGACAGACACTACTAGGGAAAAGCATAGCAGTAGCGCTGGTTTTTGGCCTATCAGTTGCGCGGGTAAGGGCGCTACTGATAAGGCGCTACAGCTAAAGCTTAGCAGTAGCGCCGGCTGGCACGCGCTGCTGATATATCTTCTTAGTAATAGCGCTTTCCACGCCAATCGCCACTGCTAATTACTAGTAGCCCTTTCGACGACAACCGCTACTAATATTATTCTATATTCCATTTCTTTTGAATTTTAGGTCGTATTCATACACTTGTATACAATTTTCATACAATAGCAATTTAGAGATTGTTTAACATCATAATGAGTTATTAAATCACCGGGTGAAAGAACCTTGGATTAGTTTCAAGTGCATGGATCCAAAGTAACCAATGGTCACTTTGGATCCATCCATTTGAAACTAATTTGCGGTTCTTTCACCCAATGACATAATAACTTATCATCATCGTCATAATATCATTAACAACTTATCATCATAATATATCATTGTCATATAACTCCTCATAATCATCATTTTCGTCCATGATGAGACATCATATAACAACTTCGTCACTAGTTATAATAACAACTCCTCATCATCATCATAGTACTCATAATCACTACTCCTAGTCATCATCACATTAAGTCTAAGACATTGTAGTCATATATAATCAACACTAAACTAATTGTTCTTAATACTTGGGACCTACTCCTCTATCCTAGCTAAAATACCATAAAACAGATAAACTGGTCCTTCACCGTAATGGAGAATGGACATAAACCTATCTCCAACTTGTGGCTTGTGCACATTCATTTTGTCTCTAATTATTTGCATGTGCGCATTCATCACTTTGCTCCATTCTTTGATTTTGACTCTTCCATCATTTGGAGAAATCGAGTATGCAGTATGGTAAGCCTCCGAAGGAGTTGGTTGTAAGCTGACCATATGCATATCACCTTCGGTACATAGCATGTCAGGCACAACCTGCTTCGGGAGCCTCTGTTCAAAAACAAAATAGTAACATATATAGTTAGCAATGTAGTTTACTTAAGAATAATGTATGCAATGTAGTTACCATCATTAACAAAATCTTACCAAGTTTTTGGCAATGAAGTTACCATCAAGCAATTTATGGACTAGTGGCATGCATCTAGTATAATTTGGGCTGATAGAGTGACTGGTTTTGAAGGCCTCAACATCTTCTATGAATGAGACAAGATAACCTTTCTCCTCACAATTAAGCTTGGAATCATAGTTGTAGTATGTGCTGTCTACTACCTTTCGAGTATTTATTGAAGATAAGAAATAAGCTGACAATTATAAATAAATAAGTTTAGTACGGACGAACACTAATTATTTTTAAATTAGCAACATAAATTACTAAACTTAACAAATAAGTTTGACAAAATCACATCTAGGTAGAACTGGAGGCATATCGACATCCACCCAGATGTCGACATTATCATCATCATCATAATCTTCGGGACAAATATCAAATCTTATTCGCATTTCCTCCTCTAATCCATATGCCTTGCAGAGAACTTCCCAATTAGAGAATCGCATTGTAGAACTTAACCAGAAACTCATAACCATATTTAGTTCTTAAGTGAGCCCTCCTCGTCTGCACATTCTCAAAGTCATCCAAACCAAAATCAAGCTTCTCCAATACATATGGTCTAGCATGGCATAGGATGTATTAGTCGAATTGAAAAAATCCATAAATTACACGTTGAACAAAATAAGCACAAGTGATGATATTTATTACGATGAAATGCTTATCGTTGCGTACCGTACAAACATTGAAGGTCTCTTCCAGCTTCACGGTGAAAAACCTATCATTTTGCAGATGAGGAAACCTGTCGCACACACCACGGTCATCGTAGCAGTACCCGCACTCCAGGATCCCATCATCATCAGACATCTCCTGTGTTCAAAATTCAAAGATTATAACTCGACGGCAAAACCCAAAAAATCCGGCATGACCTTTGCTAAAAAAGGACATATCGAGCACTTGGGATTTGCTGGAATGGAAATTAATCAACACTCCGGCAAAACATAGGCCACTTATCGATGGTCATTGCATTTCAATGGTTCAAAATATGAAAAAAAAAACATTTGAAAATATCTTATATACAATCCTAACACTAAATAAACTAGTTTTATTAACTACTTACTAAATAAACTAGTTTATTAACTACTTAATAAACAAACCAGTTCTATTAAGCACTTAATATAAATAAACTAGTTATCATTAATCACTTACTAAATAAACTATTTCTATTAAACACTTGCTAAAAAATTTGCTACCCTAGTTCTACC
>NC_041386.1:701394334-701416832 GCF_002162155.2 Triticum dicoccoides | reverse complement strand
GGAAGAGAGAGGAGGGGGCGGCCGTAGGGGGGGAGAGGAGGGCGTGGTGGGAGGAGGAGGGAGGAGGGCGCAGTGGGAGGAGGGGCGGAAGGAGGGAGTACATCAATGGCGGACGGACGACGGCGGCGGCGATGACAGACGATGACGGTTATTGGCGTGGGCGAGAGTGACTGAGAGGGGGAGAGTGAGTGAGAGAGAGGGTCGGCCGCACTTTTGGGGAAAAGGTAGGGTTAGTAGTAGCATGGGTACGAAAACGCGCTACAACTAATGAGAATAGCAGTAGCGCTGTGCCGGGACGCACACTACTACTAAGTTGGACTAGCAGTAGCGCGTTGCTACTAAAAGCGCTACTGCTAAGTGTAAGCATGCAAAAATACATTGGCCATCAATGATCTTTTTGTGTACAATCTTAATTGTCAATATGAGTCCTCTCTAGTAGGAACCGGAGAAGACTCATATTGCAACCACAAATTCTACACATAGAGTTGAGTGAAGACCAAGTGGTTGTGATAGTTTGAGAAGTATCATATTTAAGGTGGTAAACACCCTGTTCGCGGAGCGAGGTGGTACTAAACTTGTGGGCTGAACTTAGCAGTAGTGAGTTTTACAGAAGTGCACTGCTGTTAACATCTATAGCAGTAGCACGGTTTGTTATAGGGCGCTACTGCTATAGCTAGCTGGACTGTGAGGTAACTAGCTGGACTGCGAGGTATAGGGTGCTACTGCTATTTTTCTTTCACCAGCGCATTTTTGTTGAACGGGTTGCTGCTAAATAGTAGTAGCGTTGTATTTTGAAGAGTGCTGCTGGTAAGATTCAATGTATAAAGTTTTCCCTAGTAGTGAGAGTGTTAGGCCCAAGTGTATCAGTTTCCGAGGAGAAGTCCGGCCAGCAGCGCGGTCGCGAGGAGGCTGGGTGGCCACGCGGTCAGGGAGAGGACTGCTGGAGGAGCGCTGGGAGGAGGCTGGCCGGCGCCGTTCTCAGGCAGGAGTGTGCATGTCCATGGTGGCAGTGTGCAACCATTGAGCATGTAGCACGTGTGCTGCACGCAAATCCACAAGAATGTTGGACGTATTGCCGGCTACCATTCATGAATACTGAGATAAAATTGAGTCTTACAGAAGATCAAACTAATAAAACACTTGTTGCATCCATCAGCAATCATGCATGACCAAGCAATGTCCAAAGCAAAGGCGCTGGTGTTCTCCCTGTGCGTGTGCTCGACTTGGAGGGCTTTACAGCGCTTGGTGAAGTTGGTGGCCGTGACCCGCGAATCTACTTGTACTGGTCTCAACAGTCCACTTGGGCGGCTGCCAGCACCCCTAGTGGACTAGCTCGTGCCCGAGTCCTAACAAGCACCTACATAGCATCAAAATTTTGAACTAGAAAAACATTGATTTTTTAAGCCTCCTCTGCACTAAAACATCAAAAGTAGGAGTTGTATATTTTTTGGACATACAAGCATAAGAGAAATTTGCAGAAGTAACATGGTGTATCCTGATACATAGTACTGGTGCTTTGGGAATTTTAGAACTGAGAAAAGAAGTGGAGGTGGCTCAAGCGTCAAGAGCAGAAGAGCATGGGCTCACTGGGGAAGTGGGTAGACAGACCACCGTGGTGGGGTCCTAGGAGGGGACAGGTGGCGCGGAAAGCGGGAGGTCGGGAAGCAGTGGTGCCGGTGGTTGGCGTCCTCTAGTGCTCGTGGCACATTAGTACAGAAAGTTGACTCATCACTCAGACGCAGTTTTCCTTTTTTGGAATCCATTGAACTGAAAATAAGCTACAATGTGAGTTGAAAAAACCTTACAAACTGAACTGAAAAAAGCATACAAGATACAAGCATAGATGAAGGCATCGATCTGGTGCGAATCCACGGTTCGATCTGAAAAAGGCATACAATCATTTAGATTTCAGAATGTCATAACATGCAAAACTTCACACACCATCACATTTTTGTAATTGGTTCCTCTGCTTGCCAAATTCATAAGAAATAAAAAACGTGATCAGGGGCTGCTGCTGCTTTTAATTGTCTGGACCTTCTATACGAAATAACTTGAACTATCAGTCCAGACATATTTGAAGTTGAAAGATCGTTCCCATGCCGAGTGTTAAGGAAAACGAAACCAGAGATGACCTCACAGGAGAACTTGGACTGAAGAACATGCAACGAAGAACTTGAGGTTGTTTGGCAGCCCATGTGCAGCACGGCGAGCTGCAGGGGGAGGGAAGGCAGTAGCACCTCCAAGCATTTAGAGTCTCACAAGTTAAAACATGCTACATGTTAGAGAGCCAGATGAGATGCCCATCCCTAACTCCGAAGTTGAGAGTGCGATGAATCATCGCCACTTGAGATAAGCCTTGCGCGCCCCTGTCATAACAAAGCCGGAGTTTACCGCTCTAAGCACTGTAGGGGCATATATCCGAGCTGCTCACAGGAGTTGCTCGCGTGTTCTCGCAAGAGATGCAGGTAAAAAAATAGATAGATAGTAGTAGCTCCCGAGACTTAAAGCGGTAGGAACAAACCGATTTGAGGATCATTTATGTCCGCGGGTTCTCAAGGAGAAGAACGGTGCATTGTCCCAGGAGCTCATGACAAGCCAGACCTAGCTTGAAGAAATGAAGAGTGCCCCAATGCATTTTGGCAAAGATAAGAAACTACTAGAATAATTTAAGAAGCAGGTCGAAGAGATAAAGAGCTTAAAGGCTCAACTCTTGGAGGTGCAATAGGAAAACCAGAAGCTGAAGGGCGGCATATTCGGTATATGACTTGTGAACTGTCCGGATTATTGATATAATCATATAATGCGGAGTGTTAAAGTTCAGTTGATACAGGTATGTTGACCGTCTGCCCCGAGGAGGAAGGGTCCGGCATGCAAAGTGATGTTTTAAAGGAGCTCGAAAAGCTGCACGAGCGTGTCCTGAAGGCCATGAAGAGTATGGCCAAAGCCTTATGTCCGTCCACGTCCCTCCGAAAAGCATTGAGTGATTGGTGGATCTGTTCAAGGGTGCTCGGCGTCGCTTCAAGCTATGGAAGGCATCCGCGTGTCGTGAAGGTGCACGAGAGGCATGGACGATGGTGAAGACACACTACACCGGACTTGATCCAAACTACATGGCCCGGGTTGGACCGCAAGGACCCGACGGGAAGGAAATTCCTGTGAGCTTGGTATACCACCAAGTAACGACATCAGCGAAATTTTTGCAACAAGATTGTGAATTAGATAGTCTACTAGATGGCGTAGAAAAAGAGTAGGCGTTATATTCGATGTATCAATGTACTTTATGACCGAACTTATCTCCTGCCGAATTGTATGAAGATTTTGTCATCGCAGACCTTCGACTTCTACCTCCGAACGAAAAGGTTGGAGTGTTTTCGTATACTATGTTTTAACTGAGAAACATTTAGTATTTTCGGAAACCAGGCAATCCGGTCATATTGCTCGAACAGACAAAATGTGTTCGGCAGCCAATTTCATAGTTTGTTCCAGAAACAGTCTGTTGTATATGTGCCGACCAATTATTCCATTAAGAACGCTAGCTTTCGGCTTCACCCGTCTGAGGTACAGGTCCGGATAACCCGGTTGTAACAATCACAGAGGTGCTTCCTTTACACCCTAGCTAAACAATCGGGAACGTAGGGTATAAGCACTGGAGCAAGGCAACCCAGCTTGGCAAAAACAACAAATAGTACAGAAACAACAAACAGTACAGAAAAAAGAAGCTTGTAAGCTTTTTAATAGAATGCCTCTTTAAAAGAATCCCCCATGTATGGTGGGGTGTATACATTTAAAGATGTGTACTCCCAATAATGCGGTTGATCCGAACATACATTTTAGAAGAACAGGGAAAAAATTAAAAGGGGAGAGAAAATATAAAAAGCCTAGTTTAAAATGAAACCTAAGGAGGCCTATGCGTAAAATCATCGGAGCCGGGCGGTGTTCCATGGGTTCGGCTCAAGGCGATTATCCTCTGCATTGCGAAGGAGATAGGCTCGTGCAGTAAGGACTTCATATATTATGAAGGGGCCCTCCCATTTGGGTTTGAGCTTATCCTTTTTCTTCTCTGGGAGGCGTAGAACAAGTTCTCCGACATTGTATGCTTTATACCGCACTTCTCTCCAATAACGCTTGGCTTGTTGCTGATAGAATGCGGAACGGGCCTTGGCAACGTCCCGCTCCTCTCCAAGTCTATCTAGGTCGTCCTGCCGATCTAGCTCAGCTTCTTTCTCTTCGTACCTGCGCACCATAGGTGAGTCATGAATAATATCGCAGGGCAATACGACCTCTGCACCGTACACCATAAAGAAAGGTGTGTATTTGGTCGTTCGATTGGGCGTGTTCCAGAGTCCCCAAAGTACGGAATCGAGTTCCTCAACCCAATGCTTGTCTGATTCTCGTAAAGAGTGCACTAATCTGGGCTTAATACCACTCATGATCGGACCATTGGCCCATCTGACTTGTCCATTTGTTTGAGGGTGATATACAGATGCAAAGTCAAGTTTGATGCCAACTTGGAGCACCAGGTTGTCACCTCATCAGCTATGAAGTTAGAGCCATTATCAGTGATGATACTATGTGGGACACCATACCGGTGGACCACGCCAGGAATAAAGTCAATCATTGGTCTGGCCTCAGCTGTTTTTACTGGTTTGGCCTCTATCCATTTAGTGAACTTATCCACCATGACCAGCAGGTACTTCTTTTTATGGCTTCACCCTTTAAGGGGTCCAACCATGTCAAGCCCCCAGACCGCAAAGGGTCATGTAATGGGGATTGTTCTTAATGCGGTGGGAGGCATGTGGCTTTGGTTAGCGAAAAGCTGACAGACCACACAACATTGGACAAGGGCCTGAGTGTCAGCTCGAGCCGTAGGCCAGAAAAAGTCTGTCCGGAACTCCTTACTTACAAGGGCGCGGGCTGCGGCGTGATGACCATCGAGACCGGCATGTATTTCTGCCAAGAGTTGCCTTACCTCCTCTTCGAAGATACACCTTTGGAGGACTCCGGTAGTACTTCTTTTATATAGTTCACCCTGATGCACTTTAAAGGCTTTAGAGCACCAACTATGCATCGAGCCTCGTTTTGATCGTCCGGGAGCTTGATGTCTACTACGCAACTTTATTCTTGTAGACATGTGTGTTGGAAATATGCCCTAGAGGCAATAATAAAATGGTTATTATTATATTCCCTTGTTCATGATAATTATCTATTGTTCATGCTATAATTGTATTAACTGGAAACCGTAATACATGTGTGAATACATAGACCACAACATGTCCCTAGTGAGCCTCTAGTTGACTAGCTCGTTGATCAATAGATGGTTATGGTTTCCTGACCATGGACATTGGATGTCATTGATAACGGGATCACATCATTAGGAGAATGATGTGATGGACAAGACCAAATCCTAAGCATAGCACAAGATCGTGTAGTTCGTTTGCTAAGAGCTTTTCTAATGTCAAGTATCATTTCCTTAGACCATGAGATTGTGCAACTCCCGGATACTGTAGGAATGCTTTGGGTGTACCAAACATCACAACGTAACTGGGTGGCTATAAAGGTGCACTATAGGTATCTCCGAAAGTGTCTGTTAGGTTGGCACGAATCGAAACTGGGATTTGTCACTCCGTATGACGAAGAGGTATCTCTGGGTCCACTCGGTAATGCTTCATCATAATGAGCTCAATGTAACTAAGTAGTTTGTTGCGGGATCATGCATTACGGAACGATTAAGTGACTTGCCGGTAACAAGATTGAACAAGGTATTGGGATACCGACGAACGAATCTCGGGCAAGTAACATACCGATGGACAAAGGGAATTGTATATGAGACTAATTGAATCCCCGACATCGTGGTTCATTCAATGAGATCATCGTGGAACATGTGGGAGCCAACATGGGTATCCAGATCCCACTGTTGGTTATTGGCCGGAGAATGTCTCGGTCATGTCTGCATGGTTCCCGAACCCGTAGGGTCTACACACTTAAGGTTCAGTGACGCTAGAGTTGTTATGGGAAATAGTATGTGGTTACCGAAGGTTGTTCGGAGTCCTGGATGAGATCCGGGACGTGACGAGGAACTCTAGAATGGTCCGGAGGTGAAGATCGATATATTGGACGAAGGGTATTGAAGTCCGGAATTGTTCTGGGAGTATCGGGTGATGACCAGCGTGACCGAAAGGTGTTTCGGAGGCCCCGGCAAGCGTTGGGGGGCCTTATGGGCCAAGGGGAGGGGGCACACCAGCCACTAAGGGGCTGTGCGCCCCTCCCAACCCCTCTCACGTAACCTGGAGAGGTGGCGGCGCGTTCCCTAGGGCAGCCGCCGCTCCCGGCTTGGGGGGCAGGTTTCCTAGGGCTGGGGGCGCCCAAACCCATCTAGGGTTTCCCCTGTGGCCGCCACCCCTCCCCTAGGGAACCCTAGGGTGCCTCCTCCACCCCCTTCCCCCAATATATAGTGAGGGATAGAGAGGGCTGCAGCGACCTTTCCCCTGGCGCAGCCCCTCCCTCCTCATACATCTCCTCCTCCTTCGTAGTGCTTGGCGAAGCCCTGCTAGAGAACCACGAGCTCCACCACCACCACGCCGTCGTGCTGTCGGAGTTCTCCCTCAACTTCTCTTCTCCCCTTCCTGGAGCAAGAAGGAGGAGATGTCCCCGGGCTGTACGTGTGTTGAACGCGGAGGCACCATCCGTTCGGCGGTAGATCGGATCATCCGCGATTTGAATCGCCGCGAGTACGACTCCATCATCCGCGTTCTTGTAATGTTTCCGCTTAGCGATCTTCAAAGGTATGAAGATGCTCATCCTCTCCCTCTCTTGTTGCTAGAATCTCCATAGATTGATTTGGTGATGCGTAGAAAATTTTGAAATTCTGCTACGTTCCCCAACAGTGGCATCATGAGCCAGGTCTATTGCGTAGATTCTATGCGCGAGTAGAACACAAGTAGTTGTGGGCATTGGTTTGTTCAATATGCTTACCGTTACTAGTCTTATCTTGATTTGGTGGCATCGTGGGATGAAGCGGCCCTTACCGACCTTACACGTACGCCTACGTGAGACAGGTTCCACCGACTGACATGCACTTGTTGCATAAAGGTGGCTAGCGGGTGCCAGTCTCTCCCACTTTAGTCAGATCAGATTCGATGAAAAGGGTCCTTATGAAGGGTAAATAGCAATTGGCATATCATCATTGTGGCTTTTCTGTAGGTAAGAAACATTCTTGCTAGAAACCCATAGCAGCCACGTAAAACATGCAACAACAATTAGAGGATGTCTAACTTGTTTTTGCAGGGTATGCTATGTGATGTGATATGGCCAAAAAGAATGTGATGAATGATATGTGATGTATGAGATTAATCATGTTCTTGTAATAGGAATCACGACTTGCATGTCGATGAGTATGACAACCGGCAGGAGCCATAGGAGTTGTCTTAATTTAATGTATGACCTGCGTGTCATTGAATAACGCCATGTAATTACTTTACTTTATTGCTAAATCGTTAGCCATTGTGGTAGAAGTAATAGTTGGCGAGACAACTTCATGAAGACACGATGATGGAGATCATGGTGTCATGCCGGTGATGAAGGTGATCATGCCGTGCCTCAAGATGGAGATCAAAGGCACAATATGATATTGGCCATATCATGTCACTTTATGATTTGCATGTGATGTTTGTCATGTTTATATCTTATTTGCTTAGAACGATGGTAGCATAAATGAGATGATCCCTCACTAAAATTTCAATAAAGTGTTCCCCCTAACTGTGCACCGTTGCGAAAGTTCGTTGTTTCGAAGCACCACGTGATGATCGGGTGTGATAGATTCTAACGTTCACATACAATGGGTGTAAGCCAGATTTACACACGCGAAACACTTAGGTTGACTTGACGAGCCTAGCATGTACAGACATGGCCTCGGAACACAAGAGACCGAAAGGTCGAACATGAGTCGTATAGTAGATACGATCAACATGGAGATGTTCACCGATGATTACTAGTCCGTCTCACGTGATGATCGGACACGGACTAGTTGACTCGGATCATGTATCACTTAGATGACTAGAGGGATGTCTATCTGAGTGGGAGTTCATTAGATGAAGTTAATTATCATGAAAATAGTCAAAAGGACTTTGCAAATTATGTCGTAGCTTACGCTTTAGTTCTACTGTTTAAGATATGTTCCTAGAGAAATTTTAGTCGAAAGTTGATAGTAGCAATTATGCGGACCTGGTCCATAAACTGAGGATTGTCCTCATTACTTGGTAGAAGGCTTATGTCCTTAATGCGCTGCTCAGTGTGCTGAACCTCAAACATTCTATGTGGATGTTGCAAACATCTAACATACATGTTTTGATGACTACGCGAAAGTTCAGTAATGTTAAACGGTTTAGAATTGAGGCGCCGAAGACGATTTTTGAAACGTCGCGGAACATATGAGATGTTCCTAGGGCTGAAATTGGGATTTCAGGCTAGTGCCCACGTCAAGAGGTACGAGACCACTAACAAGCTTTTTGGCCTACAAACTAAGGGATAAAAGCTCAATCGTTGAGCATGTGCTTCGATTGTCTGAGTACTACAATCACTTGAATCGAGTGGAAGTTAGTCTTCCAGTGATGTTTCTCCAAAGACATTGCCACCAAGCTACTAGAGCTTTGTGATGAACTATAACATATCAGGGATAGATATGATGATCCTTGAGCTATTCGCGACATTTGACGCCGCGGAAGTAGAAATCAAGTAGGAGCATCAATTGTTGATGGTTAGTAAAGCCACTAGTTTCAAGAAGGGCAAGGGCAAGAAGGGATACTTCATGAAACGACAAATCAGTTGCTGCTCTAGTGAAGAAACCCAAGGTTGAACCCAAACCCGAGACTAAGTGCTTTTGTAATGAGGGAACGGTCACTGAAGCAGAACTACCCTAGATACTTGGTAGATGAGAAGGCTGGCAAGGTTGATAGAAGTATGTATTGGACATACATTATATTAAATGTGTACTTTACTAGTACTCCTAGTAGCACCAGGGTATTAAGATATCGGTTTGGTTGCTTAGTGTTAGTAACTCGAAATAAAAGAGCTACGGAATATACATAGACTAGCTAAAGGTGAGATGACAATGTGTGTTGGAAGTATTTCCAAGGTTGATGTGATCAAGCATCGCATGCTCCCTCTACCATCGAGATTGGTGTTAAACCTAAATAATTGTTATTTGGTGTTTGCGTTGAGCATATACATGATTGGATTATGTCTATTGCAATACAGTTATTCATTTAAGGAGAATAATGGTTACTCTGTTTATTTGAATAATATCTTCAATGGTCTTGCACCTAAAATGAATGGTTTATTGAATCTCAATCGTAGTGATACACATGTTCATGCCAAAAGATATAAGATAGTAATGATAGTACCACATACTTGTGGCACTGCCATTTGAGTCATATTGATATAAAACGCATGAAGAAGCTCCATGTGGATGCATCTTTGGACTCACTCGTTTTTGAAAAGATTGATACATGCGAACCATGTCTATTGGTATATATGCATGAAGAAACTCCATACAGATGGATCATTTGGACTCACTTGATTTTGAATCACTTGAGACATGCAAATCATACCACATGGGCAAGATGACTAAAAAGCCTCGTTTTCAGTAAGATGGAACAAGAAAGCGACTTGTTGGAAGTAATACATTTCGATGTGTGCAGTCCAATGAGTGCTGAGGCATGCAGTGGATATCATTATGTTCTTACTTCATAGATGATTTGAGTAGATGCTAAGTATATTTACTTGATGAAACACAAGTCTGAATTATTGAAAGGTTCAAGTAATTTCTGAGTGAAGTTTAAGATCGTCGTGACAAGAGGATAAAATGTCTATGATATGATCATAGACATGAATATCTGAGTTACGTGTTTGGTACACAATTAAGACATTGTGGAAATTATTTCACAACTAATATCGCCTGGAACACCATAGTGTGATGGTGTGTCCGAACATCATAACTGCACCCTATTGGATATGGTGCATACCATGATGTCTCTTATCGAATTAGGCATTAGAGACAACTGCATTCACTTTAAATAGGGCACCACGTAATTCCGTTGAGATGACACCGTATGAACTATGGTTTAGAGAAACCTAAGTTGTCATTTCTTGAAAGTTTGGAGCTGCGATGCTTATGTGAAAAAGGCATTAGCCTGATAAGCTCGAACCCAAAGCGGATAAATGCATCTTCATAGGACACCAAAAACAGTTGGGTATACCTCCTATTTCAGATCCGGAAGCAAAAGTGATTGTTTCTAAAAATGGGTCCTTTCTCGAGGAAAAGTTTCTCTTGAAAGAATTGAGTGGGAGGATGGTGGAGACTTGATGAGGTTACTGAACCATCACTTCAACCAGTGTGTAGAAGGGCACAAGAAGTTGTTCCTGTGGCACCTACACCAATTAAAGTAGAAGCTGATGATATTAATCATGAAACTTCGGATCAAGTCACTACCAAAACTCGTAGGTTGACAAGGATACGTACTACTCCAGAGTGGTACGTAATCCTGTCTTGGAGGTCATGTTGCTAGACAACAATGAAACTACAAGCTCTGGAGAAGCGATGGTGGGCCCGGATTCCAACGAATGGCTCGAGGCCATAAAATCCGAGAGAGGATCCATGTATGAAAACAAAGTATAGACTTTGGAAGAACTACTTGATGGTCGTAAGGCTGTTGGGTACAGATGGATTTTAAAAGGAAGACGGACTATGATGGTAAGTATCACCATTAAGAAAGCTCGACTTGTCGTTAAGATGTTTTCCGACAACTTCAAGGAGTTGACTGCGATGAGACTTTCTCATTCGTAGCGATGCTAAGAGTCTGTTGGAGATATAACAGGAGTTACTGCATTATTTATGAAATCTTGCAGATAGGATGTCAAAACATTGTTTCCTCAATGATTTTCTTGAGGAAAGGTTGTATGTGATGCAACCAGAAGGTTTTGACAATCCTGAAAGATGCTAACAAGTATGCAAAGCTCCATCAATCCTTCTAAGGACTGGAGTAAGCATCTCGGAGCTGGAATATACGCTTTGATGAGATGATCAAAGATTTCAGGTTTATATAAGGTTTATGAGAAACTTGTATTTCCAAAGAAGTGAGTGGGAGCACTATGGAATTTCCGATGAGTATATGTTGTTGACATATTGTTGATCAGAAATGATCTAGAGTTTCTGGAAAGTATATAGGGTTATTTGAAAAGTGTTTTTCAATGGAAAACCTAGATTAAGCTGCTTGAACATTGAGAATCAAGATCTATAAGGATAGATCAAGATCGCTTGATAGTACTTACAAAAAAACACATACCGTGACAAGATTTTGAAGGAGTTCAAAATAGATCGGCAAAGAAGGAGTTCTTGGCTGTGTTATAAGGTGTGAGTATTGAGTAAGACTCAAGACCTGACCACGGCAGAATAGAGAGAAAGGACGAAGGTTGTTCCCTATGCTTTAGACGTAGGCTATGCCGTGTACCGCACCTGAAGTGTGCCTTGCCATGAGTCAGTCAAGGGGGTGTGACCCAGGAATGGATCACAGGACAATGGTCAAGGTTATCCTTAGTAACTAGTGGACTAAGGAATTTTCTCGATTATGTAGGTGGTAAAAGAATTCGTCATAAAGGGTTACACCGATGCAAACTTTGACACTAATCTGGATGGTTCTGTGTAGTAAACCGGATTCGTATAGTAGAGCAGTTATTTGAAATAGCTCCAAATAGAGCATGGTAGCTGCATCTACAAGATGACATAGAGATTTGTAAAGCACACACGGATCTGAAAGGTTCAGACCCATTGACTAATAACCTCTCTCACAAGTGAGATATGATCAAACCCCATGGGTGTTGAATTCATTACAATCACATAGTGATGTGAACTAGATTATTGACTCTAGTGCAAGTGGGAGACTGTTGGAAATATGCCCTAGAGGCAATAATAAAATGGTTATTATTATATTTCTTTGTTCATGATAATTGTCTATTGTTCATGATATAATTGTATTAACTAGAAACTGTAATACATGTGTGAATACATAGACCACAACATGTACCCAGTGAGCCTCTAGTTGACTAGCTCGTTGATCAATAGATGGTTATGGTGTCCTGACTATGGACATTGGATGTCATTGATAATGAGATCACATCATTAGGAGAATGATGTGATGGACAAGACCCAATCCTAAGCATAGCACAAGATCGTGTAGTTCGTTTGGAGCAAAGACACCAGTTGTGAAAGCAGTCAGGAGGATGGTTGTTCCTCGTGTCAAGTATAATGATCCCATTACTTTTGTGATGAGGTCTATCGACCATGATGTGGTTTATCAACTTGTCAAAATGGAATGGTAAGTTTATGGATATTCATACTAATAAGTTTATAGATATTAGCACTAGTTTGTCGAGAGTTGCTTTAATTGATTAACTAACTGATATTCATATCATGTTTTTATTCCGTGAAGCAATGATCATGAGATGTTCAAATTGTGTGGGACTATCATGTAGGGGGGCGAACTTGTAAAGTTCTTAAAGGAAAGTGACAATGCCCTAAGCATTATCAATGCATTCATCAAATGCCTCAAGCATGATGATGTGATTAAAGGCTGCAACAAATACAAAATAATTTTTCCATCACAAGAACTAGTAAGTTTTTCTTTTGATAAAGATATCCATGAACAATAACATGTACATAAGCGAAATGGTGCAGACCAGGAATGGAGTTCGTGGAAGTTGTGAAAGTGTTGTTGATGAGGAATCAAACACGGAAAAGAAAAACAAAACTGCAGATTTTTATAAGTGGTGCAGAATTCTAATGACAATACATGATAATACAATCAACATTCTAATAGAGGTAAATTTTTGCAGCTATCTTGTACTACCATTCACCCGCAAGAATGTTTTGTGTTTTTTGTCGATTTTAGAATGAAATACCAGGTCTCTGTTCGTGCATTGCAGTAAATCGAAACGGGCTAGCGAGGTTGCAAACTTAATATTCACGGAGCAGGTAGGCAAAGCCTTTCTACAAAAAGGTTGTGTCTCGCCATTTTCTTATGAAATATCAAAAATAAGGGTGTCAACTGCTATTCTCAATGCCAAGTTAAAAGACAGTTGTTTTGCATTTATGCTTATCCTTGAGCGGTACTATGGATATCAGATGCTCATGGACATGAAGATGCTGGTTAGAGCATTCCCCTCTTTACATTGATGTGAAGTGGAAATGACAGCATGCATGTTTCCAACTTCACACTCCAATAATTTTATTTTCTACTTCAACTCTACATTATCCTTGTTTCATGTGACAAAGCAGAACATATGCCAAAAGTTTTCTGAGTGTACATGATGCAAAAAATATTGTGCATAACCGTCATTATCTCTCCTTTCCATTTCAATTTGCAGGACATAACCTTCATTATCTCTCCTTTTCATTTCAATTTGCAGGAGAGGGCTAAACGATACAAGGTAGCAAAACTGGTCCACCTCTTCTCCATTAGAGAAATACTGTGGAACAGCCTCAAGTGATTGCTGACATAGTGCAAAAACATGAAGAGGAGAAAAGTAAAAAAGGAAAAAACTAAGTAGTTTGGTTGCCTTGCCATAAAGTGATGTGATGTGCTAAACTGTCGAAAGTACTTCTATTACTCTGCCTGACATGTTACTACCAAACTGTCTACTGTTACTCCTATTCCTGTTACCACTCAAAGTAATACTGTTACTTCTCAAGGCATGTTACTATCCAATTACTTCCGGCACTCTTCATGATATGTTACTACTCAAACTGTCTCTTGCCAGGCCTATTACCACTCAAAGTAATTATGTTACTCCATAGTGTAATTCAAGCACGGTGGGGGTGGTTTGCCGTCATCGCCGTCCACCTAGGCTTCGCCAATGCAGAGATTACCCCTAGGGCACGAGTGGAAGAAGAGGGGCAGGGGATGCATAGTGGTCGCGTCATTTTTTTTGGGACGATGATGAATCGGTCACATAGGCCGAATTAACGACAGACCATGGATTTTTTCACGGGAGTAGCGGACATCCCATGCATCACGATATTTGCCCTAGGCGCTCTAAAAAAAGCACAGACAGATTCTGTTACCAATCTTTCCTGACAGGGAAACATTGGTAATAGACTTAACATAAGATCTGTTACCAATCTTTCTTGACCAAGAAAAGTTGGTGATAGACATAACATAAGTTTTGTTACCATGCTTTCCCGACCAAGAAATGTTGGTAGCGGGATGCGCATGCTGGCTATGTCAGCTACAATGCCCCCTCTAAGTATAGTCCCCTTCACATTCTCAAAATGCAGAGTTTACAATCTTGTAGTCGAGCAGCCAGGAGAAAGATTTTGCGACAAGTCAACTCCTTGAACTTGTCAAAAACATTTTGCGACAAGTCGAGCTTTGTAGACAGTAACATTACCATCAGCGTCAGTATTCCTCTTGAAGATCCATTTATTCTCTATAGCTCGCCGATCATCGGGCAAGTCAACCAAAGTCCACACTTTGTTCTCATACATGGATCTTATCTCAGATTTCATGGCTTCAAGCCATTTATAGGAATCTGGGCTCATCATAGCTTCTTCATAGTTTGTAAGTTCATCATGGTCTAGTAATATGACTTCTAGAACAGGATTACGGTACCACTTTGGTGAGGAACATGCTCTGGTTGATCTACGTGGTTCGGTAGTAACTTGATGTGAATTTTCATGATCATGATCATTATCTTCCTATTTTGTTGGTGTAGGCATAACGCGAATGGTTTTCTGTGATGAGCTACTTTCTAATTCAAGAGAAGGTACAATTACCTCATCAAGTTCTACTTTTGTCCCACTCACTTCTTTCGAGAGAAACTCCTTCTCTAGAAAAGATATATTCTTAGCAACAAATATTTTGCCTTCGGATCTATGATAGAAAGTGTAGCCAACAATTTCTTTTGGGTATCCTATGAAGACGCACTTATCCGATTTGAGTTCGAGCTTATCACGCTGAAGCTTTTTCACATAAGCATCGCAACCCCAAACTTTAAGAAACGACAGCTTAGGTTTCCTGCCAAAGCACAGCTCATACGGTGTCGTCTCAATAGATTTAGACGGTGCCCTATTTTAAGTGAATGCAGCTGTGTCTAATGCATAACCCCAAAACGATAGTGGTAAATCGGTAAGCAACATCATAGATCACACCATATCTAATAAAGTACGGTTACGACGTTCGGACACACCATTACGCTGTGGTGTTTCAGGTGGCGTGAGTTGTGAAACTATTCCTTATTGTTTTAAATGAAGACCAAACTCGTATAACTCAAATATTCACCTCCACGATCAGATCATAGAAACTTTATTTTCTTGTTATGATGATTCTCCACTTCACTCCGAAATTCGTTGAACTTTTCAAATGTTTCAGACTTGTGTTTCACCAAGTAGATATACCCATATCTGCTTAAATCATATATGAAGGTTAGAAAATAACGATACCCACCGCGTGCCTCAACACTCATCGGATCGCATACATTGGTATGTATTATTTCCAACAAGTCACTGGCTCGCTCCATTGTTCCGGAGAACGGAGTTTTAGTCATGCCCATGAGGCATAGTTCGCAAGTATCAAATGATTCATCATCAAGTGATTCCAAAATCCCATCTGCATGGAGTTTCTTCATTCACTTTACACCAATATGACCTAAACGTCAGTGCTAAAAATATGTTGCACTATCATTATTAACTGTGCATCTTTTGGCATCAATATTATGAATATGTGTATCACCAAAATTGAGATTCAACAAAAATAGACCACTCTTCAAGGGTGCATGACCATTAAAGATATTACTCATATAAATAGAACAACAATTATTCTCTGATTTTTAATAAATAACCATCTCTCACTAAACAAGATCCAGATATAATATTCATGCTCAATGCTGGCACCAAATAACAAATTTTCAGGTCTAAAACGAATCCCGAAGGTAGATGTAGAGGTAGCGTGCCGACGCCGATCGCATCGACCTTGGAACCATTTCCGACTCGCATCGTCACCTCGTCCTTAGCCACTCTTCGTTTAATCCGTAGCCCCTATTTTGAGTTACAAATATGAGCAACCAAACCAGTATCAAATACACATGTCCTACTATGAGAATTAGTAAGGTACACATCAATAATATGTATATAAAATATACCTCTGTTTACTTTGTCATCCTTCTTATCTGCCAAATACTTGGGGTAGTTCCGCTTCCAGTGACCAGTCCCGTTGTAGTAGAAGCACTCAGTTTTAGGCTTGGGTCCAGCTTTGGGCTACTTCCCGGGAGTGGCAACTTGCATGCCATTCTTCTTAAAGTTTCCCTTCTTCCCCTTGCCCTTTTTCTCGAAACTAGTGGTCTTGTTAACCATCAATACTTGATGATCCTTGACCCCCCTTCCCGGGAGTGGCAACTTGCATATCATTATCCATCCCTTGCATATTATAGTTCGCCATGAAGCCTTTGTAGCTTGGGGGTAGTGATTGAAGAACTCTGTCAATAACACTATCATCTGGAAGATTAACTCCCACCTGAGTCAAGTGATTATGATACCCATACATTTTGTGTATGTGTTCACTGACATAACTATTCTCCTTCATCTTGCAACTATAGAACTTGTTGCAGACTTCATATCTCTCAACTCGAGCATTTACTTGAAATATTAACTTCAACTCCTAGAACATCTCATATGGTCCATGACATTCAAAACGTCTTGGAAGTCCCGATTCTAAGCCATAAAGCATGGCACATTGAACTACCAGGTAGTCATTAGAGCAAGCTTGTCAGATGTTCATAACATTAGCATCTGCTCCGGCAGCAGGCCTTTCACCTGGCGGTGCATCAAGGGCATAATTCTTCTGTGAAGCAATTTGGATAATCCTTAAGTTACGGACCCAGTCCATGTAGTTGCTACCATCATCTTTCAACTTAGCTTTCTCTAGGCATGCATAAAATTCAAGGAAACGGTAGCACGGGTGATTGATCTACAACATAGATATGCAAAAACTATTAGAACTAAGTTCATGATAAATTGTGTTCATTTAATCAAACTACTTAAGAACTCCCACTTAGATAGACATCCCTCAAGTCATCAAAATGATACGTGATCCAAATCAACTGAACCATGTCCGATCATCACGTGAGATGGAGTAGTTTTCAATGGTGAACATCTCTATGTTGATCATATCTACTACATGATTCACGTTTGACCTTTCAGTCTCCGGTGTTTCGAGGCCATGTCTCTACATGCCAGGCTCGTCAAGTTTAACCCGAGTATTCCGCATGTGCAAAACTGTCTTGCATCCACTGTATGTGAACATAGACCGTATCACACCTGATCATCATGTGGTGTTTTAGCACAATGAACTGTCACAACGACGCATACTCAGGGAGAACACTTATACCTCGAATTTTCGTTAAGGGATCATCTTATAATGCTATCGCCATACAAAGCAAAATAAGATGCATAAAAGATAAACATCAGATGGAATCAAACTATGTGATATGATCTTGTGCTTTTGAACCCCATATCCAAAGCATCGTCATGATCTCCATCGTCACTGGCTTGACACTTTGATCTCCATCATACCATCATGGTCGTCTCGCCAACTATTGCTTCTACAACTATGCATCGTCACGGGCTTCTAGCAAGAACCGTTCTTACCTACGCATCAAAACTACAACGGTGTTTCATCAAGTTTTCTGTTTTAACCTTCAACAAGAACCAGCCGATGTCAAATTTGATTCAACTAAAGTTGGAGAGATAGACACCCGCCAGCCACCTTTATGCAAACCTAGTTGCATGTCTGTCGGTGTAACCGGTCTCATGAACGTGGTCATGTAAGGTTGGTCCGGACGTTGGTGGTAAGCAGTATGACTATCACCGCCCACAACTTTTTGTGTTCTACTCATGCCTATCATCTAAGCATAGACCTGGCTCTGATACCACTGTTGGGAAAGGTACATGCAATTTCAAAAAAAATCCTATGCTCACACAAGATCTATCTAGGAGATGCATAGCAACGAGGGGGAGAGAGCGTGTCCACATACCCTCGTAGACCGAAAGCCGAAGCGTTTAACAACGCTGTTGATGTAGTCAAACTTCTTCTCGTTTCGACCGATCAAGTACCGAACGTACGACACCTTCGAGTTCTGAACACATTCAGCTTGACGATGTCCTCGAACTGTTGATCCAGCAAAGTGTCGATGGAGAGTTCCGTTAGCAAGACGGTGTGGTGACGATGATGGTGATGTGATCCGTGTAGGGCTTGGCCTAAGCACTACTAAGATATGACCGGAGGCGTAAACTTTGGAGGGGGGGCGCCGCACACGGCTAACAATTGTTGGTGTGTGTTCTAGCAGTGCCCCCCACATATATATAGGTTGGAGGGGAGGAGAGGAAGCCAAGGTGGTGCCCCACGTAGGAGGAATCCTACTTGGGCGCCTCCCCAATTTGGCACCCCCCCTTTCATAAGTTCCAGAGGGGGGAGGAAGGAGGAGGGAGAGGGAAGGAAGGGGGAGGCCGAATCCCTCCCCTTCGTTCTCTCTTTCCCTCTTTCCTTCTCCTCCTATTCTGGCCTATATGGGGGCGCGCCAGCCCCTTAGGGGCTGTTCGGTCCCCCTCTTGGCCCATTAGGCCCATACATTTGCCGAGGGGTTGCCCGGAACCCCTTTTGTTGACTCGATATGTACCTGGTACCCCCCAGAACACTTCCGGTGTTCGAATATCATTGTTCTATATATGAATCTTTACTTCTCGATCATTTCAAGACTCCTCGTCATGTATGTGTCATCTGGGACTCAGAACAACATTCAGTCACCAAATCACATAACTCATATAATACAAAGTCGTCCTCGAATGTTAAGCGTAGGGACCCTACGGGTTCGAGAACAATGTAGACATGACAGAGACACCTCTCCAGTCAATAACCAATAGCGGAACCTGGATGCTCATATTGGTTCCTACCTATTCTATGAAGATCTTTATCGGTCGTACCGTAATGACAACATACGTTATTCCCTTTGTCATCAGTATGTTAGTTGGCCGAGATTTGGTCGTCGTTATCTTTATACCTAGTTCAATCTCGTTACCGGCAAGTCTCTTTACTCGTTCTGTAATGCATCATCCTGCAACTAACTCATTAGTCACATTGCTTGCAAGGCTTTTTATGATGTGCATTACCGAGAGGGCTCAGAGATACCTCTTCGATACTCGTAGTGACAAATCCTAATCTCGATCTATGCCAACCCAACAAACACCTTCGGAGATACCTGTAGAGTATCTTTATAATCAACCAGTTACGTTGTGACGTTTGATAGCACATAAGGTATTCCTCCGGCATCTGGAGTTGCATAATCTCATAGTCAAAGCAAAATGTATATGACATGAAGAAAGCAATATCAATAAAACTGAACGATCAATATGCTAAGCTAACGGATGGTTCTTGTCCATCACATCATTATCCTAATGATGTGATTCCGTTCATCAAATGACAATACATGTCCATGGTTAGGAAACTTAACCATCTTTATTTAACAAGCTAGTCTATGTATTCACACATGTATCAAGTTTCTGGTTAATATAATTCTAGCATGAATAGTAAATATTTATCATGATATAAGGAAATATAAAATAACAATTTTATTATTGCCTCCAGGGCATATTTCCTTCAGTGGGAAGACGTATGAACACGCGTAGCTACCCATCGCCTCGACTAGAAGCCTTTCCCTATGCTCGGGGACTATCTCCCTGACTTGGATGGATGGCATGCCATGTTGCAGTGATTGACGATATATGACAATGTGTCTATAGTCCATACTTTCTCTATGATGAAACTTTGACTTATGCACGACGAAACTTTATTTGTGATGTAATTAAACTGTCCTCCTCAGCTAGCCAAGATCACTCTAGTTAGGGCATTCTGGGTACGCTAAACTTTGTTATTTATGCTGATGATATGTTGCTTCTATTTATTTCAAGTAAGTATCATTATGTTGCTCAACTATATATGTTGCATATCATCGACTCATGTGATGATGAAGGTACATAGATCATCGATGGCGAATAAGTGTTATGCCAGGAGTATACGACGAGTGGACAGACACTACTAGGGAAAAGCCTAGGGGTAGCGCTGGTTTTTGGCCTATCAGTTGCGCGGGTAAGGGCGGTACTGATAAGGCGCTACAGCTAAAGCTTAGCAGTAGCGCCGGCTGGCACGCGCTACTGATATATCTTCTTAGTAATAGCGCTTTCCACGCCAATCGCCACTGCTAATTACTAGTAGCGCTTTCGACGACAACCGCTACTACTATTATTCTCTATTCCATTTCTTTTGAATTTTAGGTCGTATTCATACACCTGTATACAATTTTTCATACAGTAGCAATTTAGAGATTGTTTAACATCATAATGAGTTATTAAATCACCAGGTGAAAGAACCTTGGATTAGTTTCAAGTGCATGGGTCCAAAGTAACCAATGGTCACTTTGGATCCATCCATTTGAAACTAATCTGCGGTTCTTTCACCCAATGACATAATAACTTATCATCATCGTCATAATATCATTAACAACTTATCATCATAATATATCATTGTCATATAACTCCTCATAATCATCATTTTCGTCCATGATGAGACATCATATAACAACTTCATCACTAGTTATAATAACAACTCGTCATCATCATCATAGTACTCATAGTCACTACTCCTACTCAGCATCACATTAAGTCTAAGACATTGTAGTCATATATAATCAACACTAAACTAACTGTTCTTAATACTTAGGACCTACTCCTCTATCCTAGCTAAAATACTATAAAACAGATAAACCGGTCCTTCACCATAATGGAGAATGGACATAAACCTATCTCCAACTTGTGGCTTGTGCACATTCATTTTGTCTCTAATTATTTGCATGTGCGCATTCATCACTTTGCTCCATTCTTTGATTTTGACTCTTCCATCATTTGGAGAAATCGAGTATGCAGTATGGCAAGCCTCCGAAGGAGTTGGTCGTAAGCTAACCATATGCGTATCACATTCGATACATAGCATGTCAGGCACAACCTGCTTCGGGAGCCTCTGTTCAAAAACAAAATAGTAATGTAGTTTACTTAAGAATAATGTATGCAATGTAGTTACCATCATTAACAAAATCTTACCAAGTTTTTGGCAATGAAGTTACCATCAAGCAATTTATGGACTAGTGGCATGTATCTAGTATAATTTGGGCTGATAGAGTGATTGGTTTTGAAGGCCTCAACATCTTCTATGAATAAGACAAGATAACCTTTCTCCTCACAATTAAGCTTGGAATCATAGTGGTAGTATGTGTTGTCTACTACCTTCTGAGTATTTATTGAAGATAAGAAATAAGCTGACAATTATAAATAAATAAGTTTAGTACGGACGAACACTAAATATTTTTAAATTAACAACATAAATTACTGAACTTAACAAATAAGTTTGACAAACTCACATCTAGGTAGAACAGGAGGCATATCCACATCCACCCAGATGTCGATATCATCATCATCATCATCATAATCTTCGGGACAAATATGAAATCTTATTCACATTTCCTCCTCTAATCCATATGCCTTGCAGAGAATTTCCCAATTAGAGAATCTCATTGTAGAACTTAACCAGAAACTCATAACCATATTTAGTTCTTAAGTGAGCCCTCGTCGTCTGCACATTCTCAAAGTCATCTAAACCAAAATCAAGCTTCTCCAATACATATGGTCTAGCATGGCATAGGATGTATTAGTCGAATTGAAAAAATCCATAAATTACACGTTGAACAAAAGAAGCACAAGTGATGATATTTATTACGATGAAATGCTTATCGTTGCGTACCGTACAAACATTGAAGGTCTCTTCTAGCTTCACGGTGAAAAACCTATCATTTTGCAGGTGAGGAAACCTGTCGCACACACCCGGTCATCTTAGCAGTACCCGCACTCCAGGATCCCATCGTCATCAGACATCTCCTGTGTTCAAAATTCAAAGATTATAACTCGACGGCAAAACCCAAAAAATCCGGCATGACCTTTGCTAAAAAAGGACATATCGAGCACTTGGAATTTGCTGGAATGGAAATTAATCAACACTCCGGCAAAACATAGGCCACTTATCGATGGTCATTGCATTTCAATGGTTCAAAATATGAAAAAAAAACATTTGAAAATATCTTATATACAATCCTAACACTAAATAAACTAGTTTTATTAACTACTTACTAAATAAACTAGTTTATTAACTACTTAATAAACAAACCAGTTCTATTAAGCACTTAATATAAATAAACTAGTTATTATTAATCACTTACTAAATAAACTATTTCTATTAAACACTTGCTAAAAATTCTGCTACCCTAGTTCTACCCTAAGTTTCCTTACTTCTATTTTATTCAAAACACCTACAATTTGCAAGAACAGAGACAAGGGAGGGAGGGATGAGAGGGG
>NC_041386.1:701341105-701393801 GCF_002162155.2 Triticum dicoccoides | reverse complement strand
GGCGGGGGAGGGGCCGGCTGGAGGAGGAGGAGGGAGGGGCGGTAGGAGGAGGGCTGTCGGTGGAAGAGAGAGGAGGGGGCGGCCGCATGGGGAGAGTGGAGGGCGTGGTGGGAGGAGGAGGGAGGAGGGTGCAGTGGGAGGAGGGGCGGAAGGAGGGAGTACCTCAATGGCCGACGGACGACGACGGCGGCGATGACGAACGATGATGGTTATTGGCGTGGGCGAGAGTGACTGTGAGGGGGAGAGTGAGTGAGAGAGAGGGTCGGCCGCACTTTTGGGGATAAGGTAGGGTTAGTAGTAGCGCGGGTACAAAAACGCGCTACAACTAATGAGAATAGCAGTAGCGCTGTGTAGGGACGCACGCTACTACTAAGTTGGACTAGCAGTAGCGTGTTGCTACTAAAAGCGCTACTGCTAAGTGTAAGCATGCAAAAATACATTGGCCATCAATGATCTTTTTGTGTACAATCTTAATTGTCAATATGAGTCCTCTCTAGTAGGAACCGGAGAAGACTCATATTGCAACCACAAATTCTACACATAGAGTTGAGTGAAGACCAAGTGGTTGTGATAGTTTGAGAAGTAACATATTTAAGGTGGTAAACACCCTGTTCGCGGAGCGAGGTGGTACTAAACTTGTGCGTTGAACTTAGCATTAGTGAGTTTTATAGAAGTTCACTGCTGTTAACATCCATAGCAGTAGCACGGTTTGTTATAGGGCGCTACTGCTATAACTAGCTGGACTGCGAGGTAACTAGCTGGACTGCGAGGTATAGGGCGCTACTGCTATTTTTCTTTCACCAGCGCATTTTTGTTGAACGTGTTGCTGCTAAATAGCAGTAGCGTTGTATTTTGAAGAGTGCTGCTGGTAAGATTCAATGTATAAAGTTTTCCCTAGTAGTGAGAGTGTTAGGCCCAAGTGTATCAGTTTTCGAGGAGAAGGCCGGCTAGCGGCGCGGTCGCGAGGAGGCGGGGCGGCCACGCGGTCAGGGAGAGGCCTGCCGGAGGAGCGCTTGGAGGAGGCTGGTCGGCGCCGTGCTCAGGCAGGAGTGTGCATGTCCATGGTGGCAGTGTGCAACCATTGAGCATGTAGCACGTGTGCTGCACGCAAATCCACAAGAATGTTGGACGTATTGCCGGCTACCATTCATGAATACTGAGACAAAATTGAGTCTTGCAGAAGATCAAACTAATAAAACGCTTGCTGCATCCATCAGCAATCATGCATGACCAAGCAATGTGCAAAGCAAAGGCGCTGGTGTTCTCTCTGTGCGTGTGCTCGACTTGGAGGGCTTTGCAGCGCTTGGGGAAGTTGGTGGCCGCTACCCTCGAATCTACTAGTACTGGTCTCAACAGTCCACTTGGGCGGCTGCCAGCACCCCTAGTGGACTAGCTCATGCCCGAGTCCTAACAAGCACCTACATAGCATCAAAAGTTTCAACTAGAGAAACATTGATTTTTAAGCCTCCTCTGCACTACAACATCAATAGTAGCAGTTGTATATTTTTTGGACATACAAGCATAAGAGAAATTTGCAGAAGTAACATGGTGTATCCTGATACGTAGTACTGGTGCTTTGGGAATTTTAGAACTGAGAAAAGAAGTGGAGGTGGCTCAAGCGTCAAGAGCAGAAGAGCATGGGCTCACTGGGGAAGTGGGTAGATAGACCACCGTGGTGGGGTCCTAGGAGGGGACGGGTGGTGCGGAAAGCGGGAGGTCGGGAAGCAGTGGTGCCGGTGGTTGGCGTCCTCCAGTGCTCGTGGCACATCAGTACAGGAAGTTGACTCATCACTCAGACGCAGTTTTTCCTTTTTTGGAATCCATTGAACTGAAAATAAGCTACAATGTGAGTTGAAAAAACCTTACAAACTGAACTGAAAAAAGCATACAAGATACAAGCATAGATGAAGGCATCGATCTGGTGCGAATCCACGGTTCGATCTGAAAAAGGCATACAATCATTTAGATTTCAGAATGTCATAACATGCAAAACTTCACGCACCATCACTTTTTTGTAATTGGTTCCTCTGCTTGCCAAATTCATAAGAAATAAAAAATGTGATCAGGGGCTGCTGTTGCTTTTAATTGTCTGGACCTTCTATACGAAATAACTTGAACTATCAGTCCAGACGTAATTGAAGTTGAAAGATCATTCCCATGCCGAGTGTTAAGGAAAACAAAACCAGAGATGACCTCACAGGAGAACTTGGACTGAAGAACATGCAACGAAGAACTTGAGGTTGTTTGCAGCCCATGTGCAGCACGGCGAGCTGCAGGGGGAAGGGAATGCGGTAGCACCTCCAAGCATTTAGAGTCTCACAAGTTAAAACATGCTACATGTTAGACAGCCGGATGAGATGCCCATCCCTAACTTCGAAGTTGAGAGTGCGATGAATCATCGCCACTTGAGAGAAGCCTTGCGCGCCCCTGTCATAACGAAGCCGGAGTTTACCGCTCTAAGCACTGTAGGGGCATATATCCGAGCTGCTCACAGGAGTTGCTCGCGTGTTCTCACAGGAGATGCAGGTAAAAAAAATTAATGGATAGATAGTAGTAGCTCCTGAGACTTAAGGCGGTAGGAACAAACCGATTTGAGGATCGTTTATGTCCGCGGGTTCTCAAGGAGAAGAACGGTGCATTGTCCCAGGAGCTCATGACAAGCCGGACCTAGCTTGAAGAAATGAAGAGTGCCCCAATGCATTTTGGCAAAGATAAGAAACTACTAGAATAATTTAAGAAGCAGGTTGAAGAGATAAAGAGCTTAAGGGCTCAACTCTTGGAGGTGCAATAGGAAAACCAGAAGCTAAAGGGCGGGTGTCGTGAAGGTGCATGAGAGGCATGGACGACGGTGAAGACACGCTACACCGGACTTGATCCGAACTACATGGCCCGGGTTGGACCGCAAGGACCCGACGGGAAGGAAATTCCTGTGAGCTTGGTATACCACCAAGTAACGACAGCAACGAAGTTTTCGCAACAAGATTGTGAATTAAATAGTCTACTAGATGGCGTAGAGAAAGAGTAGGCGTTATATTCGATGTATTAATGTACTTTATGACCGAACTTATCTCCTGCCGAATTGTATGAAGATTTTGTCATCGCAGACCTTCGGCTTCTACCACCGAACGAAAAGGTTGGAGTGTTTTCGTATACTATGTTTTAACTGAGAAACATTTAGTATTGTCGGAAACCAGGCAATCCGGTCATATTGCTCGAACAGACAAAATGTGATGTTATATTACAGTTTAACATAAGAAACATCTTCCAAGAAAAATAGTTCTGTTAGAGGTTCCTTTTCTTGGGCTAGGCTCGTATCTGAAGTACAGGCAGGCAATTTCATAGTTTGTTCCAGAAACAGTCTGTTGTATATGTGCCGACCAATTATTCCCTTAAGAACGCTAGCTTTCGGCTTCACCCGTCTGAGGTACAGGTCCGGATAACCTGGTTGTAACAATCACAGAGGTGCTTCCTTTACACCCTAGCTAAACAATCGGGAACGTAGGGTATAGGCACTGGAGCAAGGCAACCCAGCTTGGCAAAAACAACAAACAGTACAAAAACAACAAATAGTACAGAAAAAAGAAGCTTGTAAGCTTTTTAATAGAATGCCTCTTTAAAAGAAGCCCCCATGTATGGTGGGGTTTATATATTTAAAGATGTGTACTCCCAATAATGAGGTTGATCCGAACATACATTTTAGAAGAACAGGGAAAAAATTAAAAGGGGAGAGAAAATATAAAAAGCCTAGTTTAAAATGAAACCTAAGGAGGCCGAACTATGCGTAAAATCATCGGAGCCGGGCGGTGCTCCATGGGTTCGGCTCAAGGCGATTATCCTCTGCATTGCGAAGGAGATAGGCTCGTGCAGTAAGGACTTCATATATTATGAAGGGCCCCTCCCATTTGGGTTTGAGCTTATCCTTTTTCTTCTCTGGGAGGCGTAGAACAAGTTCTGCGACATTATATGCTTTAGAGCGCACTTCTCTGCTTCGATAACGCTTGGCTTGTTGTTGATAGAATGTGGAACGGGCCTTGGCAACGTCCCGCTCCTCTCCAAGTCCATCTATGTCGTCCTACCGATCTAGTTCAGCTTCTTTCTCTTCGTACCTGCGCACCATAGGTGAATCATGAATAGTATCGCAGGGCAATACGACCTCTGCACCGTACACCATAAAGAAAGGTGTGTATCTGGTCGTTCGATTGGGCGTGGTCCAGAGTCCCCCAAAGTACGGAATCGAGTTCCTCAGCCCAATGCTTGTCTGATTCTCGTAAAGAGTGCACTAATCTGGGCTTAATACCATTCATGATCGGACCATTGGCCCATTTGACTTGTCCATTTGTTTGAGGGTGATATACGGATGCAAAGTCAAGTTTGATGCCAACTTGGCGCACCAAGTTCTCACCTCATCAGCTATGAAGTTAGAGCCATTATCAGTGATGATACTGTGCGGGACACCATAACGGTGGACCACGCCAGGTATAAAGTCAATCACTGGTCTGGCCTCAGCTGTTTTTACTGGTTTGGCCTCTATAAATTTAGTGAATTGATCAACCACGACCAGCAGGTACTTCTTTTTATGGCTTCACCCTTTAAGGGGTCAAACCATGTCAAGCCCCCAGACCGCAAAGGGTCATGTAATGGGGATTGTTCTTAATGCGGTGGGAGGCATGTGGCTTTGGTTAGCGAAAAGCTGACAGACCACACAATGTTGGACAAGGGCCTGAGCATCAGCTCGAGCCGTAGGCCAGAAAAAGTCTGTCCGTAACGCCTTACTTACAAGGGCGCGGGCTGCGGCGTGATGACCACCGAGACCGGCATGTATTTCTGCCAAGAGTTGCCTTACCTCCTCTTCGAAGATACACCTTTGGAGGACTCCGGTAGTACTTCTTTTATATAGTTCACCCTCATGTACTTTAAAGGCTTTAGAGCGCCAACTATGCATCGAGCCTCGTGTTGATCGTCGGGGAGCTTGATGAGTACTACGCAACTTTATTCTTGTAGACATGTGTGTTGGAAATATGCCCTAGAGGCAATAATAAAATGGTTATTATTATATTCCCTCGTTCATGATAATTGTCTATTGTTCATGCTATAATTGTATTAACTGGAAACCGTAATACATGTGTGAATACATAGACCACAACATGTCCCTAGTGAGCCTCTAGTTGACTAGCTCGTTGATCAATAGATGGTTATGGTTTCCTGACCATGGACATTGGATGTCATTGATAACGGGATCACATCATTAGGAGAATGATGTGATGGACAAGAACCAATCCTAAGCATAGCACAAGATCGTGTAGTTCATTTGCTAAGAGCTTTTCTAATGTCAAGTATCATTTACTTAGACCATGAGATTGTGCAACTCCCGGATACCGTAGGAATGCTTTGGGTGTACCAAACGTCACAACGTAACTGGGTGGCTATAAAGGTGCACTACAGGTATCTCCGAAAGTGTCTGTTAGGTTGGCACGAATCGAGACTGGGATTTGTCACTCCGTATGACGGAGAGGTATCTCTGGGTCCACTCGGTAATGCTTCATCATAATGAGCACAATGTAACTAAGTAGTTTGTCGCAGGATCACGCATTACGGAACGAGTAAAGTGACTTGTCGGTAACGAGATTGAACAAGGTATTGGGATACCGACGAACGAATCTCGGGCAAGTAACATACCGATGGACAAAGGGAATTGTATATGAGATTAATTGAATCCCCGACATCGTGGTTCATTCAATGAGATCATCGTGGAACATGTGGGAGCCAACATGGGTATCCAGATCCCGCTGTTGGTTATTGGCCGGAGAACGTCTCGGTCATGTCTGCATGGTTCCCGAACCCGTAGGGTCTACACACTTAAGGTTCGGTGACGCTAGAGTTGTTATGGGAAATAGTATGTGGTTACCGAAGGTTGTTCGGAGTCCCGGATGAGATCCCGGACATGACGAGGAATTCCGAAATGGTCCGGAGGGGAAGATCGATATATTGGACGAAGGGTATTGGAGTGCGGAATTGTTTTGGGAGTACCGGGTGACGACCAGCGTGACAGAAAGGTGTTTCGGAGGCCCCGGCAAGCGTTGGGGGGCCATATGGGCCAAGGGGAGGGGGCACACCAGCCACTAAGGGGCTGTGCGCCCCTCCCAACACTCACGTAACCTGGAGAGGTGGGGGCGCGTCCCCTAGGGCAGCCGCCCCTCCCGGCTTGGGGGGCAGGTTTCCTAGGGGTGGGGGCGCCCAAACCCATCTAGGGTTTCCCCTGTGGCTGCCACCCCTCCCCTAGGGAACCCTAGGGTGCCTCCTCCACCCCGTTCCCCCGATATATAGTGAGGGATAGAGAGGGCTGCAGCGACCTTTCCCCTGGCGCAGCCCCTCTCTCCTCATACATCTCCTCCTCCTTCGTAGTGCTTGGCGAAGCCCTGCTAGAGAACCACGAGCTCCACCACCACCACGCCATCGTGCTGTCGTAGTTCTCCCTCAACTTATCCTCTCCCCTTCCTAGATCAAGAAGGAGGAGATGTCCCCGGGCTGTACGTGTGTTGAACGCGGAGGCACCATCCGTTCGACGGTAGATCGGATCATCCGCGATTTGAATCGCCGCGAGTACGACTCCATCATCCGCGTTCTTGTAATGCTTCCGCTTAGCGATATTCAAAGGTATGAAGATGCTCATCCTCTCCCTATCTTGTTGCTAGAATCTCCATATATTGATCTTGGTGATGCATAGAAAATTTTGAAATTCTGCTACGTTCCCCAACAGTGGCATCATGAGCCAGGTCTATTGCGTAGATTCTATGCACCAGTAGAACACAAGTAGTTGTGGGCATTGGTTTGTTCAATATGCTTACTGTTACTAGTCTTATATTGATTTGGCGGCATCGTGGGATGAAGCGGCCCGGACCGACCTTACACATACGCTTACGTGAGACAGGTTCCATGGACTGACATGCACTTGTTGCATAAAGGTGGCTAGCGGGTGCCAGTCTCTCCCACTTTAGTCAGATCGGATTCGATGAAAAGGGTCCTTATGAAGGGTAAATAGCAATTGGCATATCATCGTTGTGGCTTTTCCGTAGGTTAGAAACGTTCTTGCTAGAAACCCATAGCAACCATGTAAAACATGCAACAACAATTAGAGCACGTCTAACTTGTTTTTGCAGGGTATGCTATGTGATGTGATATGGCCAAAAATAATGTGATGAATGATATGTGATGTATGAGATTAATCATGTTCTTGTAATAGGAATCACGACTTGCATGTCGATGAGTATGACAACTGGCAGGAGCCATAGGAGTTGTCGTAATTTATTGTATGACCTGCGTGTCATTGAATAACGCCATGTAATTACTTTACTTTATTGCTAAATCGTTAGCCATTGTGGTAGAAGTAATAGTTGGCGAGACAACTTCATGAAGACACGATGATGGAGATCATGATGATGGAGATCATGGTGTCATGCCGGTGATGAAGGTGATCATGCCTTGCCTCAAGATGGAGATCAAAGGCGCAATATGATATTGGCCATATCATGTCACTTTATGATTTCCATGTGATGTTTGTCATGTTTACATCTTATTTTCTTAGAACGACGATAGCATAAATAAGATGATCCCTCACTAAAATTTCAAGAAATTGTTCCCCCTAATTGTGCACCATTGCGAAAGTTCGTTGTTTTGAAGCACCACGTGATGATTGGGTGTGATAGATTCTAACATTCACATACAACGGGTGTAAGCCAGATTTACACACGCGAAACACTTAGGTTGACTTGACGAGCCTAGCATGTACAGACATGGCCTCGGAACACAAGAGACCGAAAGGTCGAACATGAGTCGTATAGTAGATACGATCAACATGGAGATGTTCACCGATGATTACTAGTCCGTCTCACGTGATGATCGGACACGGACTAGTTGACTCGGATCATGTATCACTTAGATGACTAGAGGGATGTCTATCTGAGTGGGAGTTCATTAGAAGAAGTTAATTATCATGAAAATAGTCAAAAGTACTTTGCAAATTATGTCGTAGCTTACGCTTTAGTTCTACTGTTTAAGATATGTTCCTAGAGAAATTTTAGTCGAAAGTTGATAGTAGCAATTATGTGGACTGGGTCCATAAACTGAGGATTGTCCTCATTACTGCGTAGAAGGCTTATGTCCTTAATGCGCTGCTCGATGTGCTGAACCTCAAACGTTCTCTGTGGATGTTGCAAACATCTGACATACACGTTTTGATGACTACGTGATAGTTCAGTAATGTTAAACGGTTTAGAATTGAGGCGCCGAAGACGATTTTTGAAACGTCGCGAAACATATGAGATGTTCCTAGGGATGAAATTGGGATTTCAGGCTAGTGCCCACGTCAAGAGGTATGAGACCTCTAACAAGTTTCTTGGCCTACAAACTAAGGGAGAAAAGCTCAATCATTGAGCATGTGCTTCGATTGTCTGAGTACTACAATCACTTGAATAGAGTGGAAGTTAGTCTTCAAAATGAGATAGTGATGTTTCTCCAAAGTCACTGCCACCAAGCTACTAGAGCTTTGTGATGAACTATAACATATCAGGGATATATATGATGATCCTTGAGCTATTCGCGACGTTTGACGCCGCGGAAGTCGAAATCAAGTAGGATCATCAATTGTTGATGGTTTGTAAAGCCACTAGTTTCAAGAAGGGCAAGGGCAAGAAGGGATACTTCATGAAATGACAAATCAGTTGCTGCTCTAGTGAAGAAACCCAAGGTTGAACCCAAACTCGAGACTAAGTGCTTCTGTAATGAGGGAACGGTCACTGAAGCAGAACTACCCTAGATACTTGGTAGATGAGAAGGCTGGCAAGGTTGACAGAAGTATGTATTGGACATACATTATATTACATGTGTACTTTACTAGTACTCCTAGTAGCACCATGGTATTAAGATACCGGTTCGGTTGCTGAGTGTTATTAACTCGAAATAAAAGAGCTACGGAATATACAGAGACTAGCTAAAGGTGAGGTGACAATGTGTGTTGGAAGTATTTCCAAGGTTGATGTGATCAAGCATCGCATGCTCCCTCTACCATCGAGATTGGTGTTAAACCTAAATAATTGTTATTTGGTGTTTGCGTTGAGCATAGACATGATTGGATTATGTCTATTGCAATACAGTTGTTCATTTAAGGAGAATAATGGTTACTCTGTTTATTTGAATAATAACTTCAATGGTCTTGCACCTAAAATGAATGGTTTATTGAATCTCGATCATAGTGATACACATGTTCATGCCAAAAGATATAAGATAGTAATGATAGTACCACATACTTGTGGCACTGCCATTTGATTCATATTGATATAAAACGCATGAAGAAGCTCCATGTTGATGGATCTTTGGACTCACTCGTTTTTGAAAAGATTGATACATGCGAACCATGTCTATTGGTATATATGCATGAAGAAACTCCATACAGTTGGATCGTTTGGACTCACTTGATTTTGAATCACTTGAGACATGCAAATCATACCACATGGGCAAGATGACTAAAAAGCCTCGTTTTCAGTAAGATGGAACAAGAAAGCGACTTGTTGGAAGTAATACATTTTGATGTGTGCAGTCCCATGAGAGCTGAGGCATGCAGTGGATATCATTATGTTCTTACTTCATAGATGATTTGAGTAGATGCTAAGTATATTTACTTGATTAAACACAAGTCTGAATTATTGAAAGGTTCAAGTAATTTCTGAGTGAAGTTGAAGATCATCATGACAAGAGGATAAAATGTCTATCATATTATCATAGACATGAATATCTAAGTTACATGTTTGGTACACAACTATGACATTGTGGAAATTATTTCACAACTAATATCGTCTGGAACACCATAGTGTGATGGTGTGTTCGGACATCATAACTGCACCCTATTGGATATGGTGCATACCATGATGTCTCTTGTCGAATTAACACTATCGTTTATGGGTTAGGCATTAGAGACAACTGCATTCACTTTAAATAGGGCACCACGTAATTCCGTTCAGATGACACCGTATGAACTATGGTTTAGAGAAACCTAAGCTGTCATTTCTTGAAAGTTTGGAGCTGCGACGCTTATGTGAAAAAGGTATTAGCCTGATAAGCTCGAACCCAAAGCGGATAAATGCATCTTCATAGGATACCAAAAACAGTTGGGTATACCTCCTATTTCATATCCGGAAGCAAAAGTGATTGTTTCTAAAAACGGGTCCTTTCTCGAGGAAAAGTTTCTCTTGAAAGAATTGAGTGGGAGGATGGTGGAGACTTGATGAGGTTACTGAACCATCACTTCAGCCAGTGTGTAGAAGGGCACAAGAAGCTGTTCCTGTGGCGCCTACACCAATTGAAGTGGAAGCTGATGATATTAAGCATGAAACTTCGGATCAAGACACTACCAAAACTCGTAGGTTGACAAGGATACGTACTACTCCAGAGTGGTACGTAATCCTATCTTGGAGGTCATGTTGCTAGACAACAATGAAACTACGAGCTATGGAGAAGCGATGGTGGGCCCGGATTCCAACGAATGGCTCGAGGCCATAAAATCCGAGAGAGGATCCATCTATTTAAACAAAGTATAGACTTTGGAAGAACTACTTGATGGTCGTAAGGCTGTTGGGTACAGATGGATTTTAAAAGGAAGACGGACAATGATGGTAAGTATCACCATTAAGAAAGCTCGACTTGTCATTAAGATGTTTTCCGACAAGTTCAAGGAGTTGACTGCGATGAGACTTTCTCATTCGTAGCGATGCTAAGAGTCTGCTGGAGATATAACAGGAGTTACTGCATTATTTATGAAATCTTGCAGATAGGATGTCATAACATTGTTTCCTCAACGATTTTCTTGAGGAAAGGTTGTATGTGATGCAACTAGAAGGTTTTGACAATCCTGAAAGATGCTAACAAGTATGCAAAGCTCCATCAATCCTTCTAAGGAGTGGAGTAAGCATCTCGGAGTTGGAATATATGCTCTGATGAGATGATCAAAGATTTTAGGTTTATACAAAGTTTATGAGAAACCTGTATTTCCAAAGAAGTGAGTGGGAGCACTATAGAATTTGCGCTGAGTATATGTTGTTGACATATTGTTGATTAGAAATGATGTAGAGTTTTTGGAAAGCATATAGGGTTATTTGAAAAGTGTTTTTCAATGGAAAACCTAGATTAAGCTGCTTGAACATTGAGCATCAAGATCTATAAGGATAGATCAAGATAGCTTGATAGTACTTTTAAACAAACACATACCGTGACAAAGAAGGAGTTCAAAATAGATCGGCAAAGAAGGAGTTCTTGGCTGTGTTATAAGGTGTAAGTATTGAGTAATACTCAAGACCTTACCACGGCAGAATAGAGAGAAAGGACGAAGGTCGTCCCCTATGCTTTAGACATAGGCTATGCCGTGTACCGCACCTGAAGTGTGCCTTGCCATGAGTCAGCCACGGGGGTGTGATCCAGGAATGGATCACAGGACAATGGTCAAGGCTATCCTTAGTAACTTGTGGACTAAGGAATTTTCTCGATTATCTAGGTGGTAAAAGAGTTCGTCTTAAAGGGTTACGCCGATGCAAACTTTGACACTAGTCTGGATGGTTCTGAGTAGTAAACTGGATTCGTATAGTATAGCAGTTATTTGGAATAGCTCCAAATAGAGTATGGTAGCTGCATCTACAAGATGACATAGAGATTTTTAAAGCACACATGGATCTGAAAGGTTCAGACCCGTTGACTAATAACCTCTCTCACAAGCGAGATATGATCAAACCCCATGGGTGTTGAATTCATTACAATCACATAGTGCTATGAACTAGATTATTGACTCTAGTGCAAGTGGGAGACTGTTGGAAATATGCCCTAGAGGCAATAATAGAATGGTTATTATTATATTTCCTTGTTCATGATAATTTTCTATTGTTCATGCTATAATTGTATTAACTAGAAACTGTAATACATGTGTGAATACATAGACCACAACATGTCCCTAGTGAGCCTCTAGTTGACTAGCTCGTTGATCAATAGATGGTTATGGTGTCCTGACCATGGACATTGGATGTCATTGATAATGAGATCACATCATTAGGAGAATGATGTGATGGACAAGACCCAATCCTAAGCATAGCACAAGATCGTGTAGTTCGTTTGCTAAGAGCTTTTCTAATGTCACCATGAGATTGTGCAACTCCCGGATACCGTAGGAATGCTTTGAGTGTACCAAACGTCACAACGTAACTGGGTGGCTATAAAGGTGCACAACAGGTATCTCTGAAAGTGTCTGTTGGGTTGGCACGAATCGAGACTAGGATTTGTCACTCCGTATGACAGAGAGGTATCTCTGGGCCCACTCGGTAATGCATCATCATAATGAGCTCAATGTGACTAAGTAGTTAGTCGCGGGATCATGCATTACGGAATGAGTAAAGTGACTTGCCGGTAACGAGATTGAACGAGGTATTGGGATACCAACGATCGAATCTCGGGCAACTAACATACCGATGGACAAAGGGAATTGTATATGAGATTAATTGAATCCCCGACATCGTGGTTCATTCAATGAGATCATCGTGGAACATGTGGGAGCCAACATGGGTATCCAGATCCCGCTGTTGGTTACTGGCTGGAGAACGTCTCGGTCATGTCTGCATGGTTCCCGAACCCGTAGGGTCTACACACTTAAGGTTCGGTGACGCTAGAGTTGTTATGGGAAATAGTATGTGGTTACCGAAGGTTGTTCGGAGTCCCGTATGAGATCCCGGACGTGACGTGGAACTCCGGAATGGTCCGGAGGTGAAGATCGATATATTGGACGAAGGGTATTGGAGTCCGGAATTGTTTTGGGAGTACCGGGTGACGACCAGCGTGACCAAAAGGTGTTTCGGAGGCCCCGACAAGCATTGGGGGGCCTTATGGGCCAAGGGGAGGGGGCACACCAGCCCACTAAGCGGCTGTGCGCCCGTCCCAACCCCTCTCACGTGACCTGGAGAGGTGGGGGCGCCTCCCCTAGGGCAGCCGCCCCTCCCGGCTTGGCGGGCAAGTTTCCTAGGGGTGGGGGCGCCCAAACCCATCTAGGGTTTCCCCTGTGGCCGCTGCTACGTGTTGAGCTAGCGTTGGTTTTCCCCGAAGAGGAGAGGGTGATGCAGCAAAGTGTAGCGTAAGTATTTCCCTTAGTTTTGAGAACCAAGTTATCAATCCTGTAGGAGGTTCCTCAAAAGTCCCACGCACCTACACAAACAAACAGATAACTCACAACCAACACAATAAAGGGTTTGTCAATCCCTTCACAGCCACTTGCGAAAGTGAGATCCTATAGAGATAGTATGATAAGATAAATATATTTTTGGTATTTTATGATATAGATGCAAGAAATTAAAGAAGCAAATAAAAGTAGATTGAAAGCAAATATGGTAAGAGATAGACCCCGAGGCCATAGGTTTCACTAGAGGCTTCTCTCGAGAGCATAAGTATTATGATGGGTGAACAAATTACTGTCAAGCAATTGATAGAAAAGAGAATAGTTATGATGTTATCTAGGCATGATCATGTATATAGGCATCACGTCCATAACAAGTAGACCGACTCCTGCCTGCATCTACTACTATTACTCCACACATTGACCGCTATCTAGCATGCATCTAGAGTATTAAGTTCATAAGAACGGAGTACCGCATTAAGCAAGATGACATGATGTAGAGGGATAAACTCATGTAATATGATATAAACCCCATCTTGTTATCCTCAATGGCAACAACACAATACATGTCTTGCAACCCTTTCTGTCACTGGGTAAGAACACCGCAAGATTGAACCCAAAGCTAAGCACTTCTCCCATGGCAAGAAAGATCAATCTAGTAGGACAAACCAAACCGATAATTCGAAGAGACTTGCAAAGATAACAAAATCATATATAAAAGAATTCAGAGTAATATCCATAGATAAATCTGATCATAAACCCACAACTCATCGGATCTCGACAAACACACCGCAAAAAGAGATTACATCGAATAGATCTCCACAAGAGAGGGGGAGAACCTGTATTGAGATCCAAAAAGAGAGAAGAAGCCATCTAGCTAATAACTATGGACCCGTAGGTCTGTGGTAAACTACTCACAACTCATAAGAGGGTCAAGCATGTTGATGTAGAGGCCCTCCATGGTCGATTCCCCCTCCGGCAGAGTGCCCGTGAAGGCTCCAAGATGGGATCTCATGGATACAGAAGGTTACGGTGGTGGAAATTGTGTTTCGTGGTGCCCCTGGATGTTTTTGGGGTCCGTGGATATATATAGGAGGAAGAAGTACGTCGGTGGATGCCCGAGGGGCCCACGAGACAGGGGGCGCGCCCTACAGGGGGGCGCCCTCCTATCTCGTGGGGCCTCGGAGCTTTCTTGACTTGCACTCTAGGCTCTCCGGATCAGATTTGTTCCAAGAAGGTTTCATTCCGTTTGGACTCCGTTTGATATTCCTTTTCTTCAAAATACTGAAATAGGCAAAAAACAGCAATATGGGCTGGGCCTCCGGTTAGTAGGTTAGTCCCAAAAATGGTATAAATGTGTATAATAAAGCCCATAAACATCCAAAACAGGTAATATAATAGCATGGAACAATCAAAAATTATAGATACATTGGAGACGTATCAAGCATCCCCAAGCTTAATTCCTGCTCGTCCTCGTAGGTAAATGATAAAAAGAGAATTTTTGATGTGGAATGCTACCTAGCATAATTCATAATGTAATTTTCTTTCATTGTGGCATGAATGTTCAGATCCAAATAATACAAAATAAAAGTTCATATTGACATAAGAAACATTAATACTTCAGGCATACTAAGCAAGTAATCATGTCTTCTCAAAATAGCATGGCCAAAAGAAAGTTATCCCTACAAAATCATATAGTCTGGCTATGCTTCATCTTCATCACACAAAGTATTTAATCATGCACAAGCCCGATGACGAGCCAAGCAATTGTTTTATACTTTAATAATCTCAAACTCTTTCAACTTTCACGCAATACATGAGTGTGAGCCATGGACATAGCACTATATGTGGAATAGAATGGTGGTTGTGGAGAAGACAAAAAAAGGAGAAGATAGTCTCACATCAACTAGGCGTATCAACGGGCTATGGAGATGCCCATTAATAGATATCAATGTGAGTGAGTAGGGATTGCCATGCAACGGATGCGCTAGAGCTATAAATATATGAAAGATCAACAAAAGAAAACTAGTGGCGGTGCATCCAACTTGCTTGCTCACGAAGACCTAGGGCATTTTGAGGAAACCCATCATTGGAATATACAAGCCAAGTTCCATAATGAAGAATTCCCACTAGTATATGAAAGTGACAACATCTGAGACTCTGTATCATGAAGATCATGGTGCTATTTTGAAGCACAAGTGTGGAAAAAGAGATAGTAGCATTGTCCCTTCTCTATTTTTCTCTCATTCTTTCTTTTTTCTTTTTTTTTCTTTTTGGCCTTCTCTTTTTTATTTTTTTTCTCCTTTTGGCCTTTCTCTCTTTTCTTTCTTTCTTTTTGTAAAGTCCAAAGTCTAATCCCGACTTGTGGGGGAATCATAGTCTTCATCATCCTTTCCTCACTGGCACAATGCTCTAATCATGAAGATCATCACACTTTTATGGATTAACAACTCAAAGCTAGAACAAGATATGACTCTATGTGAATGCCTCCGGCGGTATACCAGGATATGCAATGAATCAAGAGCGACATGTATGAAAATTATGATGGTGGCTTTGCCACAAATACGATGTCAACTACATGATCATGCAAAGAGCAATATGACAATGATGAAACGTGTCATAATAAATGGAATGGTGGAAAGTTGCATGGCAATATATCTGGGAATGTCTATGGAAATGCCATAATAGGTAGGTATGGTGGCTGTTTTGAGGAAGGTATATGGTGGGTGTATGGTACCGGCGAGAATTTGCACGGTACAAGAGAGGCTAGCAAATATGGAGGGGTGAAAGGGTGCGTATAATCCATGGACTCAACATTAATCAAAAGAACTCGTATACTTGTTGTACAAATTTAGAAGTCATAAAAAACCAAAGCATTACGCGCATGCTCCTAGGGGGATAGATTGGTAGGAAAAGACCATCGCTCGTCTCCGACTGCCACTCATAAGGAAGACAATCAATAAATAACATTGTGCTCCAACTTCATCACAAAGCGGTTCACCATACGTTCATGCTACGGGAATCACATACTTCAACACAAGCATGCTTTAAAACCATAATCACCCAACTAGCATGACTTTAATATTACTACCTCCATATCTCAAAACAATTATCAAGTATCAAGTTGATCATAGCATCCAATTCACTTTCTATGATAGTTTTTATTATACCCAACTTGGATGATCATCATTCTAGGACCAAATTTGTAACCATAGCAAATACCATGCTGTTCTAAAACACTCTCAAAATAATATAAGTGAAGCATGAGAGACTAGCAATTTCTAGAACAACTAATCCACGACGATGCTCTAAAAGATATAAGTGAAGCACTAGAGCAAAAACTATCAAGCTCAAAAGATATAAGTGAAGCACATAGAGTATTCTAGCAAATTCTAATCAAATAGGCTTCTCCCAAAAGGTGTGTTACAGCAAGGATGATTGTGGTAAACTAACAAGCAAATACCAATATAATACATGATTCTCCAAGCAAAACACATATCATGTGCCGAATAAAAATATAGCTCCAAGTAAAGTTACCAATGAACGAAGACGAAAGAGGGGATCCCTTCCCGGGGCATCCCCAAGCTTAGGATTTTGGCTATTCATGAATATCTTGGGGTGCCTTGGGCATCCCCAAGCTTAGGCTCTTGCCACGCTTTATTCCATAGTCCATAAAAGCTTTACCCAAAACTTGAAAACTTCACAACACAAAACTCAACAGGAAATCTTATAAGCTCCGTTAGTGAAAGAAAACAAAACCACCACATAAGGTACTGTAATGGACTCATTCTTTATTTATTTGGGTGTTAAACCTACTGTATACAAAATTCCTTATGGTTTATAAACTAATTTTGTTAGCCATAGATGCATTGAAATAAGCAAACAACACACGAAATATTAAATCTGTCAAAAACAGAACAGTCTGTAATAATCTGTAACAAACGCAAACTTCTGAACTCTAAAAATCCTACGAAAATAGGACGTACTGGAAAATTTATTTGTTGATCAGAAGCAAAAAGAATCCATGCAAAAGCTATTTTTTTTATTTTATTGAATTTTTTCTCGTGAGCGCAAAGTTTCTGTTTTTCAACAGAATCAAATCAACCATCATCATAGTTTATCCTATAGGTCTACTTGGCACAAACACTAAACAAAAGATAAAAACACATCTAAACAGAAAGTAGAAACAAAATTTTGACACTAAACAGGAACAAAAGCAAAGAACATAAAGAAAATTGGGTTGCCACCCAACTAGCGCTATCATTTAACGCCCCTAGCTAGGCATAAAAGCAAAGATAGATCTAACGAGTGCCATCTTTGGCACTTGATTCATAAGTAGCACGCATGATAGATTCATAAGGTAATTTGACTTTCTTTCTTGGAAAGTGCTCCATGCCTTTCTTTAAGGGAAATTGGAATCTAATGTTCCCTTCTTTCATATCAATAATCGCACCAATCGTTCTAAGAAAAGGTCTACCAAGAATAATAGGGCAAGAAAGATTGCAATCTATATCAAGAACGATAAAATCTACGGGCACCAAATTCCTATTTGCAACAATAAAAACATCATTGATCCTTCCCATAGGCTTTTTAATGGTGGAATCCACAAGGAGCAAATTTAAAGAGCAATCATCAAGATCATGGAAATCTAGAATATCACATAAAGTTTTCGGAATTGTGGAAACACTAGCACCCAAATCGCACAAAGCAAAACACTCAAAATCTTTAATTCTAATCTTTATAGTAGGTTCCCACTCATCATTAAGTTTTCTAGGTATAGAAACTTCCAAATTAAGTTTTTCATCATAAGATTGCATCAAGGCATCAACAATATGTTTGGTAAAAGCTTTGTTTTAACTATAAGCATGAGGAGAATTAACAACGGATTGCAACAAGGAAATACAAACTTTTAAAGAGAAATTATCATAATCAAATTCCTTGAAATCCGAGATTGTAGGTTCAACATTATTAGAAGTTGAGGACTCTCCAATCTCTCTTTTACCAAATTTAGTATTAAGATCTAAAGACTCCGAATTCTTGGGACGCCTTCTAGGCAAAGTTGATTCATCATCGGTCCCATAATCATCAAAATTAATATTGCAAAACATAGATCTAATAGGAGACGCATCAATAACTTTAAGATCCTCATCATTATTTTCACGGAAACTAGAAGAACACGCTTTTATAAAGCTATCTTTCTTAGCACGCAATCTAGCGGTTCTTTCCTTGCACTCGTCAATGGAAATTCTCATTACTTTGAGAGACTCATTGATATCATGCTTAGGAGGACAAGGTCTAAGTTTAACACAATCAACATCAAGCGAAAGTCTATCAACGTTCCTAGCCAAATCATCAACTTTGAGCAATTTTTCTTCAAGCAAAGCATTAAAATTCTTTTGAGAAATCATAAATTCTTTCACACTATTGTCAAAATCAGAGGGCATCTTATTAAAATTACCATAAGAATTATTGTAGGAATTTCCATAATTATTGGAGGAATTACTAGGGAACGGTCTAGCATTAAAATTTCCTCTATAAGCATTGTTTCCAAAACTATTCCTACCAACAAAATTCGAATCAATAGATTCATTATTATGCTCAATCAAGGAAGACAAAGTCATATCATTAGGATCAAGAGAAGTATTTTTAGTAGCAAACATCTTCATAAGTTCATCCATCTTTCCACTCAAAACATTGATTTCTTCTATAGCATGCACTTTTTTACTAGAAGTTCTTTCGGTGTGCCATTGAGAATAATTAGCCATAATATTATCAAGAAGTTTTGTAGCATCTCCTAACGTGATTTCCATAAAGGTGCCTCCCGCGGCCGAATCTAAGAGATTTCTAGAAGCAAAGTTCAAACCAGCATAAAAATTTTGTATGATCATCCATAAATTCAAACCATGAGTAGGGCAATTGAGAAGCATCAATTTCATTCTTTCCCAAGACTGGGCAACATGCTCATGATCAAGTTGTTTAAAATTCATAATATCGTTCCTAAGAGTGATGATCTTAGTGGGAGGAAAATACTTAGAGATAAAAGCATCTTTGCACTTGTCCCAAGAATCAATACTAATTTTAGCATGATCTCTAAGTGAAAACGGAAATAACTTCAATTTGACAATATTGTTATCCGTATCTTTCTTCTTTTGCATATCACACAAATCAACAAAATTGTTTAGATGAGTAGCGGCATCTTCACTAGGAAGGCGGGCGAATTGATCTTTCATAACAAGATTCAGCAAAGCAGCATTGATTTGACAAGACTCAATATCATTAAGAGGAGCAATCGAAGTACTAAGGAAATCATTTTATTGGTATTCGAGAAATCACACATGTCGGTGTACTAGAATAGGGGTACCCTAGTACCCCGAACTTGTGCACGGGCAGTTGCAGCGCCCCGCGGCAAGGGCTTGCCGGGTGACCGCCAAGATACTCCGTGGCTCCTTTGGGGCCATTCAAGAACAAAGTATTCAAGTCAAGAGGACAAGGCCCCGACAAGAGGAGCTTGCCGGGAAGGCCAACCGAGGCATCTCAAGGAACTTGCCGCGACGCACCACGCGTCCCGGCAAGGCTCGGTGAGCGACAAGCTTCCGGGTGCGACAATACCACGACCGCGGCAAGGCGCTTGCCGCGGCAAGCGGCCACTCTGTGCCCATGCTCCAGGGCATCCACCAACATGTCGCCCTGGGGGCCTCTCCAGGCGCGCGTGGCGGAGGGCTGTGCAGCCAACGTTGCGCGGAGGCATGCAACGTTGACAAGATCACCATCATGGCGAACGGTGGCGCCCCTAACGGTCCTTTTCTGCACTGTTTGGGCGACACAGACGGGCATTTAATGCCCTTTTCCCCTGCCATCAGGGTTAGGTAGAGAGCACTGTACAAGTAACTGTACCAACTACCTCTCTTTTTACGTTCTTACCCCTCTATGTGTTGCCACCTGTCGGTGACCCCTTTAGCACATAAAAGGAGGCCCATGCGCAACGTAGAGGGGGTTCGGTTCGACTAGTTCGCAAATTCGGCTGGTTCGTACCGTTCGAGACTAGGAAAACACTTATCTCTCTTGAGCAAGAACACAGTATAATCAGACAAGCAGCAGTAGGAGTATTATCTCTCCGGAGAGCTCCGAAGCTGGGTAAACTGCTCGTGTGCTTCGCCTCGATCTGCTCTTCATGCGACCTCCGCCCCCCGCCGAACCGAAAGGGGCTCGGTCCGCCGGTCCCATAGGTGTTCGTGGATCAGTTTCCCTGACATCCTTGGCGCGCCAGGTAGGGGGCGTCGAGATTGTGCGAACCTGATCCGGCATTCACACGAGCTAGATCTTCATTTTCTTCATCAACATGCCACCAAAGAAGAAGGCTTCGGAGGCAGCTGCTCCGTCCGCGTCGATCTCACCGCCACCGGAGCAAACAGGTGGTGGGGTTGACGCTGGTGGAAGAACAGACATCGACGAGGAAGCTCACGGTGCAGCCAGGTCCAAGGACAAGGCTGCACAAACCTTGGTGTCTTCACATCCGCCGCGCCCCTCTCAGGAGGCGCGGGACAGACAGCGTCATGGTGTTCACAGCACCATACGCTTGTTGGACCAAGATCAAGCTGGTGGGTCTTGGGGCGCTCAAGACCAGCATGCACGCCAACATGCTGGCACGAGTGAGGCACGGTCGCCCAGACGGGGTACTGCTCCTTCTAACATAGTTAGAAGTCCGAGCACATCCCGCTCCTCGCACCGGTCGCCACTATCGCCCACCACTCCAGCAGAAGCTCTGGCGTGAGCTCAACTGCTCCTGGACTATCCTCCTGCGGAAGACAAGATCGACCAATGGAGGGCCACCATTTAGAGCCCCATCGGCTTCGCCAACGGCGACACTCCACGGCAGCCGAGCACGTCGCTGCCGCGGCAGGACTGCCAGGCGCGAGCCGGTGGCGACGAAACTGGTGGGGGTGCAACCACCATGCACTCTCCACCCCGAAGGCCAAGATCGCCGACTCGCCGGATCCACCTCGACAGCGACTCCACCGCATCGTCGGATCCACGAGCTCGTCGCGATCAGCGCCAAGTTCTTCGCGATAGACAACAAGAAGACGCTCGAACTCGCATCGAGCGCCGAAGAGAAGCGCGACGTCAATCCGACAAGCGCGCTGGGACCTCTGTTGACATGCACGTGCGCGGAGAACCAGGTGACTTGCCGTACGCGGTAGGTTGCCCTGCGTTCACTTGTGAGCTGCGGCAGGTCCAGTGGCCCAGCACGAAGAATTTCAAGCCAGATGTACCGGAGAAGTACGACGGCAAGACGCACCCGTCGGAGTTCCTCAGCATCTACACCATTGCGGTGCAAGCTGCTGGGGGGCGAGACGACAAGATCCTTGCCAACTACTTCCCATTGGTGCTCAAGCCCAATGTCAGATCCTGGCTCATGCACTTGCCGGACAACTCCATATCTTCCTGGCTGACCTGTGCCATCAGTTTGTCGGCGCCTTCACAGGTGGCCACAAGCCTCATGGCCAAGAGAGTGACCTTCACCTGCTCGCCCAGAAGGAAGGAGAGCCCTTGCGCAAGTACATACAGAGATTTAGCCGCATACAGCATAACATCCCAGACGTCCACCCTGCCGCGGTGATCAGCGCATTCCATCAGAACATGCGGAACCGTAGGATGCAGGAGGAGATGGCGATGTGCAAGATCAGAGACGTCAGTGAGCTATATGCCCTGGCCGACAAGTGTGCACGTGCTGAGGAAGGGAGGAGACTCCCCGGAGAGAACACAGGAGCAGGAGGATCTGACAGTGAGGATACTGCCCCGGCAAGGAAAAACCGGCGGCGTAATAACAGAAAGAAGAAAGGCAAAGAGGTGCTAGTTGTCGAGCAGTCTGGCAACGGAGGTGGCGCCAAGAAAGCCAAAGCTGGTGGCTCCAGCAAGGAGATTGCCCCAGAGGCTGTGGCGGCCGCCGACAAGCAGGACAGCACCAACAAGCAGTACTGTAAGATCCACCGCACCAAGGGCCATGACCTCCAGAGTTGCAAGAAAGTCGAGCAGCTTGTCAAGCAGCAAAAGGCTGAATACGAGCGGCGCGACAAGGAGAAAGACCAGGAAGGTGCTGGGGGATCCGGCAAGAAACGTCCCGGCCGGGGAGGATGCCGCGGCAAGGCCAAGCAGCGGCAAGGAGACAGACCTCCCCGCGGCCGCGACAAGGATGAAGATGACGACGACGACGAAGACATCGATGATGATGAGACCGATGAGCAGGAATTCTAGAAAGCCACAGAGGTCCTATGCGTTGATGGCGGTGCTTCTCTGCATACTTCACACCGCCAGCTCAAACAATGGGTGCGGGAAGTCAATGCGGCAGAACCACCCGTCGAGTCACGCAGGCCTCTGAAATGGTCCAGCACGCCTATCATCTTTGATATTGAGGACCACCCTGATCGCATAACCGCGGTCGGGTGCTTGCGGATGTTGGTTTCACCAACCATCCGCAACCTCAAGGTCACAAAGATGCTAGTTGACGGCGGGGCCGGCTTGAACCTGATCTCCTCCGCGGTGCTCTAGAAACTCCAGATCCCTGACAGCGAGCTCGAAGAGACTGGCACATTTCAAGGAATAAATCCGGGAAGGAGCAAGCCGAAGGGAAAGATCACGTTGCCTGTGACATTTGGCAGCGAGCTGAACTTCAGGACTGAGAGGGTCACGTTTGACGTTGCCGATTTCCCATTGCCTTATAATGGGATACTCAGCCGTCCAGCACTCGCCAAATTCATGGCAGCCTCTCACTATGCATACAACGTACTGAAGATGCCAGACCCGATAAGCGTCATCTCTGTCCCTGGCGACAAGAAGGATGCCCTTATCTGCGCCGACAAGATCTACCGGGAGGCAACAGCTGCAACAGATCGCAAGTCACTTGCCGCTGAAGCTCCCGGGGGGAAGAAGAAGACCAAGTCCGGCAGGAGTTCTGATGCCCACTCCGGCAAGCGCACCTCTTCGAAGTGCTGCGCTACTATCGAGGACGCACCATCGAGCTCCACCGGCAAGTGTAAGAAGGCAATGGCAGCTCCACCAGAGACTAAGAAGGTGTCCGCCAAGGAGGACGGCACTGGTGGTACCTTTACCATCAGTGCCACGCTCGACCCTAAATAGGAAAGCGCGCTCGTTGCTTTCCTGCGGGCGAATGTCGACGTGTTTGCATGGCAACCGTCTGACATCCCCAGTGTTCCCAGGAAAGTAATTGAGCACCACCTCGCTGTCTGTCCTCATGCGCGGCCCGTCAAGCAGAGAGTTAGGAAACAAGAAGTGGAGCGCCAAGAATTCATTGCAGAAGAAATCAAGAAGTTGGAAGCAGCAGGCCTTGTCAGAGGAGTGCTCCATCCTACGTGGTTGGCCAATCCTGTTGTCGTACGCAAGGCCAACGGGAAATGGAGGCTTTGTATCGATTTTACCGATGTCAATAAAGCTTGTCCCAAAGACCCATTTCCCTTGCCGCGCATCGACCAGATTGTTGACTCCACAGCCGGATGTGACTTGCTTTCATTTCTTGATGCATACTCAGGATACCATCAGATCTTCATGGCAGAAGAGGATGAGGAGAAAACCGCGTTCATTACCCCATGTGGCACATACTGTTTTATACGGATGCCCTTTGGTTTGAAGAACGCTGGTTCAACATTTGCAAGGGTAGTCCACCACGCTTTTGAGCCGCAAATGCACAGAAATGTGTAAGCCTACATGGATGACATAGTGGTCAAGAGCAAGGACAAAGCAACCCTAATCCAAGATCTAGATGAAACATTTGCAAATCTGCGCAAGATCAACCTCAAGCTGAACCCCGAGAAGTGTGTGTTTGGAGTCCCTTCCGGCAAGCTTCTCGGGTTCTTTGTGTCTCAGCGGGGAATTGAAGCCAATCCCGACAAGATCAAGGCCATCGAGCAGATTGAAGCACCAAAGCACGTCAAGGATGTACGAAGACTTGCCGGTTGCGTGGCTGCTCTCAGCAGGTTTATCTCTAGATCTGCTGAACGCGCCCTGCCGTTTTTCAAAATATTGAAAAAGGCAGGTCCAATGAAATGGACTCCGGAAGCGGAGGCTGCGCTGCAGGACTTGAAGAGATACCTGTCCTCCGCTCCAACACTTGTCGCACCTAGGCCACAAGAGAAGTTGCTGCTGTATATAGCGGCAACCAATCAAGTGGTTAGTGCTGCGTTAGTGGCGGAGAGGGAGGCAGATGATGAGCCAACAACCACGGCAGATGCATCCAACGACAAGCAGGGGGTTCACCGGCAGGCTCTGGTCCGGCAAGCTCTGGTCCGGCAGGCTCTGGTCCCGACAAAGATGGATCTGCGCAGGAGCATAAGGAGATGCAAAAGAGAATGGTGCAGCGCCCAGTTTACTTTGTCAGTTCCCTTCTACAGGGGGCTAGGTCAAGGTACTCTGGTGTGCAGAAATTGCTTTTCGGCCTTCTCATGGCCTCGAGAAAGCTGCGCCATTACTTCCAAGCACATGAGATCACAGTTGTCACTCGCTTTCCGTTGAAGAGGATACTGCAAAACCCAGAAGCAACAGGCAGGATTGTCGAGTGGGCACTGGAACCGTCAAGCTTTGGCCTCAAATTTGAAAGCACTTCAACTATCCAAAGCAGAGCATTGGCAGAGTTCATAGCAGAGTGGACGCCAACACCAGATGAAGAAATTCCAGAGACGAGCATCCCCGTCAAGGAAGCAAGCAAAGAGTGGCTGATGTACTTTGATGGTGCCTTCTCACTGCAAGGCGCCGGTGCGGGCATGCTGCTTGTCGCACCCACCGGAGAGCACCTCAAGTACGTAGTCCAGATGCACTTTCCCAAGGAGCAAGCAACAAACAATACTGCAGAGTATGAAGGCTTGCTTGCCGGTCTCAGGATCGCGACAGACCTTGGGATTAAGAAACTCATTGTCAGGGGTGACTCACAGCTTGTCGTCCGCCAAGTGAACAAGAATTATCAGAGTCCGTTGATGGAAGCTTATGTTGATGAAGTGAGAAAGCTAGAAGAGCACTTTGACGGCCTACAAATGGAACATGTTCCAAGAGCTCAGAATGACATTGCTGATGGCCTGTCAAAGTGCGCCGCGCTTAAATTACCTGTGGAACCAGGGATATTTGTGCTCAAGCTAACTCAACCATCCGTGACACCATCGACTGGACAGATCAAGAAGAGAAAGTTGATTTCCGGCGACTACTTTCCGGCAGAGCTTCCCGAAGCCGCCTCCAAGAAAGTCCTCAAGATCAACGCCAAAGTTGCTGAGGAGCAGTTTGCTCCGACAAGCCTTAGTGCTTGTTCCATCGAAGCAGACGCTCCCGACAAGTTTTTCTCCGGCAAGCTTGCCGGGGGACATCAAGCTCCGGCTGAGCCGCAGGTTCTCGCCATAGAAGCGGATGTTCCCACAGCAGCAGGTGTGCCTTTGGTCCTTGTTGCCGAGCCGCAAGCTCCAGCATGGGCACAGCAGATAGTCCATTTCCTTCAGACAGGAGAACTTCCCGAAGAGCAAGAAGAAGCGGAAAAAGTAGCCCGACAGTCAAGTATGTACCAGTTTGTCGACAACATACTGTACAGAAGAAGACTCAACGGTGTGAAATTGAAGTGTATTTGCCAGGAAGACGGACAGAAGCTGTTGGCAGAGATACATGGAGGCATATGTGGTCACCACATTGGCGCAAGAGCCCTTGCCGGCAAAGCTTTCCGGCAAGGTTTCTTTTGGCCGACAGCCCTCCAGGATGCAACTGCACAAGTAACCAAGTGTGAAGCGTGCCAGTTCCATTCCAAGTAGATACATTAGCCAGCTCAAGCTCTCTAGACGATCCCTTTATCCTGGCCATTTTCGGTCTGGGGGCTCGATATCCTCGGCCCTTTCCCCCAAGCTGTCGGGGGCTTTGAGTACTTGTACATTTCAATCGACAAGTTCACAAAGTGGCCGGGAGTGGAACCAGTGAGGAAGGTGATAGCATAGTCAGCAGTCAAGTTCTTCAGGTCGATTGTTTGCCGTTTCGGATCCCTAACCGGATCATCACCGACAACGACACACAATTCACGAGCCGCACCTTCATGCAGTACGTCCAAGATCTTGGCGCCAAGGTCTGCTTCGCTTCTGTTGCTCATCCGAGAAGCAACGGTCAAGCGGAGAGGGCAAACGCTGAAGTGTTGCGCGGACTCAAGACCAGGACTTTCGACAGGCTGCACAGGTGCGGAAGAAACTGGATCGAGGAGCTGCCGGTGGTTCTTTGGTCGATCAGGACGACGCCAAATCGAGCCACTGGCCAGACGCCTTTCGCTCTAGTCTATGGAGCAGAGGCAATTCTCCCCACGGAACTCGTATACGGGTCGCCTCGAGTGCTCGCTTATGATGAGCTTGAGCAAGAGCAGCTGCGACAAGATGACGCGCTGCTCCTTGAGGAGGACCGTCTTCAGGCTGCTGTACGAGCTGCTCGTTACCAGCAAGCTTTGCGCCGCTACCACAGCCGCAAAGTTAATGCCAGAAGCTTCGAGGAAGGCAACCTTGTTCTTCGGCGAGTTCAGTCCGCCAAGAATTCCAACAAGTTGACGCCAAAGTGGGAAGGCCCTTACCGGGTGAAACGAGTCACTAGGCCTGGCGCTGTCCGCCTTGAGACCGAAGATGGCATTCCGGTGAGCAACTCCTGGAACATTGAGCATCTTCGTAAGTTTTACCCGTAGGGCGCGGTTGCCGGAACCTGTTCCGGCAACCACCTTTTGTACAAGTCTTGCCGCTGTTGCATGTAATCCTTTGTACAAAGCCGGGCGCAGATCCCGTGCATAAGTAAAGCTGATGTGCTCCGCACACCTTGTCAATTTCATGCATTAAATTCTTTTTTGCATGCTTTATCTGACACTTTGTGCAGCACCTACCCCCGGTAAGCAATAACGAGCCGAAAGGCCCCATATTTTTATTTTCTCTTCTTTCTTTTTCTCAAGCAAAGGAAAAGAAGGTTCCCTCGCACACAAGTTTGCCGGGGGGGAAAGAGAAGATAATGGTGTGGACCAGGCGTCGTTTAAGGAAGATTCGCCTTGCCGGGAAGCAAACGACAGAAAAGATAAGTTGCCAAAGTTTGAGCAATTAGTTTTAATTTTTAAAAGTTATCTTCCTCGAACGATTGTGCTTTGTATGGAAAACCTGTGCGCGGAGGAACCAACTCGTAGCTAGATGCGCCCTTACTTTGTTTCGAGTCCGCTCAACAACTTAAGCGTGCTGCAACTAGTCGCGACAAGGTTTCTTGTCGGAGCGGCACCGCCAGCAGGCTGCTGACGTCCCGCACTCAGCGCTCGCGGCTCGGGTGCCTACGCCGACAAGTTCCCTAAAAGCGTAGGGTAAAAACATACAAAGCAAGGGGTCTAGTAAAGGAAATAGCATAGTGATCATCATCCAAAATAAAAGTTATATTACAAAATAACTTGTCGCAGCTCTAACACATTGTTCTCATGACATAACTAGCAGCGACAAGGAAAAAGATAAAGCAGGCGGCCTAGTCTACGCGGCCGCCCTCAACCCTCCTGATCTCGCTCACTTTGTCCACAATGGGTGCGACAAGGGCCTTGAGCGCTTCCAGATCGGCGTCGGGCGGCAGGGATCTGAGGACGTTGGTGAGGTTGAGGCCCGGGTTGCGGAAAGCCACCTTCACCAGCACCTTCTGAAGAACTCCCGCGCAAATCTTGCGCGACTCGTCGGCCAGCTGCTTTGGGATCTTCTCCCGAAGTCGCTGCAGGGCTGTCGCCACGCCCTTGAAGAACAGGCTGAGCTTGGCGCTGGGTTGGAGATGCTCGTCGGAGGGATACCCGAAGTCCTCCATCCCCAGCTGCGCCAGCTCCCCGTCGATGTCTGCGACGATATTCACCAGACCCTCGGTCTAGTGCTCCACCGTCTCCCTGAACGAGTTTTGGGTGACGGCAATGCTCGCCAGCAGCGCCTCGTCGGCCTTGATCTTCTCCGACAAGGCCACCTCTCGCTCCTTGGCGGCGTCCAGCGTCTGCATCAACGTGGCCAGCTTCAGCTCGAGATCCGCGTTGGAGTCCTTGGCGGCGCTGAGCTCCTTGCTCCTCTCCGCGAGAAGACCTTGCAGCTCACCGTGGGCAGCAGCATCCTTCTCGCTCTCGCGCTTGAGCGCGGCGAGCTCCTCGCCGCTCGTCCGGAGATTGGCCTCCAGCTGCGCCACTTTTACCTCCAGCTCTTTCTTGGCGGCCTCGGCAGCCGCGGCAGCATCCCTTGCTTCTTGGAGAGCGCCACCAATTGCTAGCTCCCGCGCGGCGAGCTCTTCCTCGTGGCTGTCAAGGTTCACCTTGCGCTGTGCCAATTCTCCCTCCCGCGCAGATAGCCTCTCAGCAGCAAGCCGCTGCTGCTCTTCAACCTCAGCCTTCGCGAGGAGAAAGGCCTTCCTCTCCTCGGCGACTTGCTCCCGCTCGTCCGCCAAGCTCCGGAGAGTTTCCTGCCTGAGATCCCGGAGCTCCTCCGCGCGCTTCTCAATATCGACTCCCGCCCTCGCGACAAGCGCTTCCCGGGAAGCCAGCTTGGCTTGTCGGGCGCGGTAGAGCGACGTCAGCTTCCGCAGCAGCCGCTCCTCTTCAGGCTCGTCGCTGCTGCTTGGCGCGTCAACCAACGACAATCCGGCGGAGGCAAGCACTTCTCCATCGAAAGTTTCTCCTTCGACCGGCGCCTTGGAGCTTGACACCCAGGGAAGCTTGATGAAGATGCCATCGCCGGCCTTCGGGTAGGCGCCGGGCTGGGGCTCCTCGGAGTCTGGCTCTGCGGCAGTGGCGGGAGGATCGGCGGTCGGTGCAGCGCCTGGCGCTCCTGCGGCCTCAGGGCCGTCAGTACGATCGCCGGATCCTTCACTGGCTTCTGCGGCGGCAGCATTGGCGGCCTCTTCGCCGGCGGGTTCATCAGCGCCGGCCTCTCCTTCAGCGGCTTCGGTCTCCATTGGCTCAGTGGCGGATGGATCTGAAGAACGAAGAATGGAGAGGAGTCAAGCAAGTATGCAAAAACAAAGTTAGAAGAACAAAAACCCAAGGGCAAGTTTTTAGGCAAGTGGATTACCTGTGATGGGATCTGCGGTCGCGGTCTCGGCCGCCGGAGGATCACTGGTGTCATCCCTTGCCAGAGAATTGGCCCTTGCTGGAGAGTGCTCCCTTGCCGGAGAGCGCTCCCTTGCCGGGGACTCCACCCTTGGCAGCGTAGTCAAAGCAGATGGCGCTTCGGGTGCGGCTTCCGCGCCCTCCCGGTGAGGCTTCTCTGCTCCTACACAAATTCAACAATCAAGATGTCAGTAAGAGAAAAGAGCCACCATCAGCGCCTGTCAGCAAGAAGTAAAAATCATGTACTTACACTGGGGGCTGCTCTGGGGAGTAGTTGACGGGTCCGTCAAGGTGGGCTCAGGCACGCCCCCTGCTGACACGGTGGGATCGTCTTCGATGACGATCACCGAGGCCTTAGCCCTCTTCGCTGCTCTCTGGGCCAGCGTCCTGAAAAGGAATGGATTCAGATCGAAGCAAGTCAGATGCAGAATGAAAACGACAAGATTGAAGAACTACGAGGACAGCAAGAAAGCTTACTCTTCTTCTTCGTCATCGGAGCTGAGCGCAGAGAGATCGAAGTCCGGCTCCCCTCCGGTGCGATGAGGCGGAGAAGTGGGCTCCCTTGCCCGCTTGGCGGGGGCGGTAGCAGTGAACCGGGAAGGTCCCGCTCCGGTTGCCGCAGCGGCGTGAGGCGCTCCTGCGGCAACGCGGTAGAGCGTGTCGCGCGGCTCGGCGGCTGTTGACCCATCTGCCGCCCCGCTACGTCCCCGGCCCTGCGGAGACGCCTTCTTGGTGCAGCCGGGGGCTCCACTTGCGGCAGGTTGTCTGAAGGCTCTGGCTCTTCCTCGCCGGGCTCGCTCGGCTCGGCTTCGGGGCCGGCAATATCTTCCTCGCCGGCGAACTCCTCGCGCTCGGCAAGGCTTGCCGCCTCTGCTGCCTCTGCCTCCACCTCGGTGAACCCGAACTCGCCCGCGGCGGCTGCTGCCGCGTCCTCTTCCGCCCTAGTGGTGATGCGCTCCAGCTCCGCGTCGATGGTGTCACGGGTGAGGCTCCTCTGCTCGTCGGCGCGGATCGGCACTTCCTCCAGGCTGTCGAAGAACGCCCGCACGACGTCATCCGCCAGCTCTTGCCAAGTTGGGGCGATTCCGTGAGAGTCGCACAACGGCATCATCGCGCGGATCCGGTCAAGTGAAGAATTGTTGCACAGCGGAACGACGCTCCTCGGCAATTGGAACGGGTGCTGAGGGTCGCGTTTGAACAGCTCCAGGAGCATTGCATCCAGCTCCAGGACGGTAAAATTGAAGTTGAGGCCCGGGCGCAGCCTCATGATGTCCGCCGAGTTCTTGAACTCCCAGGCAGGCCTCCCTCTCTCCTGCAGGGGGGCAATGCGGCGGTGAAGGAAATCTGCGCCGACAGCGCCTACAGTGAGCCCGGCAAGCCTAAGGCGGAGGATTCTAGTGACGGCGATCTTCAGCCTGTCATCTTCCGGGGCCACGTTGCTCCAATCGTTGCCGCGTACTATTGGGGCTTGGCGCACGGTGGTGAACGGCTGCGGGTTCTCCTCAACAATCCAACACCACTCCGCTCTCCACTCCTCCCATTTGCTGCGAAGCTCACCCTCCAGATACGCCTCCTTCTTGCCAACTCTCGAGATCCAGGCGATCCCTCCGGCAAGCGGCTCTCCTCTCTCGACCCGAGGCATGAAGAAGTGGCGGAAAAGGGCTACATTGGAGTGGACTCCGACAAAGTTTTCGCACAAATGTGCGAAAACCGCCATGGTCAGGACGGCGTTGGGAGTGAAATCTAGAAGGCGGAGCCCGTACGTGTTCATGATATCACAGAAGAACTCCGAGAAGGGCGGGCAAAGCCCGTGCGAAGAACGGGTACCCGGTTGGAGCCAATTCCGATGCGGCCGCCGGAAGTACCCTCGTGCGCGGGTGCGCCCGCATCTCCGTCGACCAGAAAAGATAGTAGTGCTCCCTCAGCTCCTTGGCGTCGAGCTGAGGGGGGAAGACGGCCCGCTCCTTCCGCAGCGCCGCGAGCCGCTGCGCCTCGACTGACTTCACGCCCTTCCCCTTGTCGGCTTTCGGAGCCATGGCGGAGGTGGCGGGGGAGGTCGACGGCGTTGGTGGTGCTGGAGGCGACGGGGGGCGGAGTGCTGCTCTCTTTCGGCTTTGAGAAGAAAGGGGGAGCGGCGGAGATTTCCGAGGTCGACGCAACAAACGGCGAAGTGGGGAAACTGCCCCTGTTTCCCTGCTTATAAAGAGGGAGGGGGCGGACGTTTCGCCCTTCCGAATAAAGAACCCCCCACGATCTCTCCCACGATGCCGCATTCAGCGCGTGCCGTTGGGGGAGGGCGCGGTGGATACGGAGCAAGATTCGGCGTTACCCGGGCCGCGCGTGCCCGTGCCCTGTTTTGGGCCTGGCCCAACAGCGCTCGGCACCGTGTGTGGTCCAGGCCCGGGGGCTCCTGTCGGTGTACTAGAATAGGGGTACCCTAGTACCCCGAACTTGTGCATGGGCAGTTGCAGCGCCCCGCGGCAAGGGCTTTCCGGGTGACCGCCAAGATACTCCATGGCTCCTTTGGGGCCATTCAAGAACAAAGTATTCAAGTCAAGAGGACAAGGCCCCGGCAAGAGGAGCTTGCCGGGAAGGCCAACTGAGGCATCTCAAGGAACTTGCCGCGACGCACCACGCGTCCCGGCAAGGCCCGGTGAGCGACAAGCTTCCGGGCGCGACAAGACCACGACCGAGGCAAGGCGCTTACGCGGCAAGCGGCCACTCTGTGCCCACGCTCCAGCGCATCCACCAACGTGTCGCCCTGGGGGCCTCTCCAGGCGCGCGTGGCAGAGGGCTGTGCAGCCAGCGGTGCGCGGAGGCATGCAACATTGACAAGATCGCCATCGTGGCGAACGGTGGCGCCCCAAACGGTCCTTTTCTGCACTGTTTGGGCGACACAGACGGGCATTTAATGCCCTTGTCCCCTGCCGTCAGGGTTAGGTAGAGAGCACTGTACAAGTAACTGTACCAACTACCTCTCTTTTTACGTTCTTACCCTTCTCTGCGTTGCCACTTGTCGGTGACCCCTTTAGCATATAAAAGGAGGCCCATGCGCAACGTAGAGGGGGTTCGGTTCGACTAGTTCGCAAATTCGGCTGGTTCGTACCGTTCGAGACTAGGAAAACACTTAGCTCTCTTGAGCAAGAACACAATATAATCAGACAAGCAGCAGTAGGAGTATTATCTCTCCGGAGAGCTCCGGAGCTGGGTAAACTGCTCGTGTGCTTCGCCTCGATCTGCTCTTCGTGCGACCTCCGCCCCCCGCCGAACCGAAAGGGGCTCGGTCCGCCGGTCCCATAGGTGTTTGTGGATCAGTTTCCCGGACAACACAACTAGGTATTATCTTGTGCCATGGCAACAAGTAATCCAACACACAAGCAAACAGAAAACGGCAAACGGAACAGAGAAGAGGAGATTGGGAAAGAGAGGGCGAATAAAACGGCAAGGGTGAAGTGGGGGGAGAGGAAAACGAGAGGCAAATGGCAAATAATGTAAATGAGAGGGAGATGAGTTTGTGATGGGTACTTGGTATGTTTTGACTTGAACGAAGACCTCCCCGGCAACGGCGCCAGAAATCCTTCTTCCTACGTTTTGAGCTAGCGTTGGTTTTCCCCGAAGAGGAGAGGGTGATGCAGCAAAGTGTAGCATAAGTATTTCCCTCAGTTTTGAGAACCAAGGTATCAATCCAGTAGGAGGCTCCTCAAAAGTCCTACACACCTACACAAACAAACTAAGAACTCGCAACCAACGCAATAAAGGGGTTGTCAATCCCTTCACGGTCACTTGCGAAAGTAAGATCTGATAGAGATAGTATGATAAGATTAATATATTTTTGGCATTTTATGATATAGATGCAAGAAAGTAAAGGTGCAAATAAAAGTAGATTGAAAGAAAATATGATAAGAGATAGACCCGGGGGGCATAGGTTTCACTAGAGGCTTCTCTCGAGACCATAAGTATGACGGTGGGTGAACAAATTACTGTCAAGCAATTGATAGAAAAGCGAATAATTATGACGTTATCTAGGCATGATCATGTATATAGGCATCACGTCCATAACAAGTAGACCGACTCCTGCCTGCATCTACTTCTATTACTCCACACATCGACCGCTATCCAGCATGCATCTAGAGTATTAAATTCATAAGAACGGAGTAACGCATTAAGCAAGATGACATGATGTAGAGAGATAAACTCATGCAATATGATATAAACCCCATCTTGTTATCCTCGATGGCAACAATACAATACATGTCTTGCAACCCTTTCTCTCACTGGGTGAGAACACCACAAGAATGAACCCAAAGCTAAGCACTTCTCCCGTGGCAAGAAAGATCAATCTAGTAGGCCAAACCAAACCGATAATGCGAAGAGACTTGCAAAGATAACTCAATCATACATAAAAGAATTCAGAGAAGATTCAATTAATATCCATAGATAAATCTGCTCATAAACCCACAATTCATCGGATCTCGACAAACACACCGCAAAAAGAGATTACATCGAATAGATCTCCACAAGAGAGGGGGGAACATTGTATTGAGATCCAAAAAGAGAGAAGAAGCCATCTAGCTAATAACTATGGATCCATAGGTCTGTGGTAAACTACTCACAACTCATAAGAGGGGTAAGGATGTTGATGTAGAGGCCCTCTGTGGTCGATTCCCCCTCCGGCAAAGTGCCAGCGAAGGCTCCAAGATGGGATCTCCCGGATACAGAAGGTTACGGTGGTGGAAATTGTGTTTCATGGTGCCCCTGGATGTTTTCGGGGTCCGTGGATATATATAGGAGGAAGAAGTACATCAGTGGACGCCCGAGGGGCTCACGAGACAGGGGGGCACGCCCTATAGGGGGGGGCGCCCTCCTATCTCGTGGGGCCCTTGGAGCTTTCTTAACTTGCACTCCAGGCTCTCCGGATCAGATTTGTTCCAAAAATAACGCTCCCGAAGGTTTCATTCCGTTTGGACTCCGTTTGATATTCCTTTTCTTCGAAATACTGAAATAGGCAAAAAAACAGCAATATGGGCTGGGCCTCCGGTTAGTAGGTTAGTCCCAAAAATGATATAAATGTGTAGAATAAAGCCCATAAACATCCAAAACAGGTAATATAATAGCATGGAACAATCAAAAATTATAGATACGTTGGAGACGTATCAGCCGCCACCCCTCCCCTAGAGACCCCTAGGGCGCCTCCTCCACCCCTTCCCCCTATATATAGTGAGGGATAGAGAGGACTGCAGCGACCTTTCCCCTGGCGCAGCCCCTCCCTCCTCATACATCTCCTCCTCCTTCGTAGTGCTTGGCGAAGCCCTGCTAGAGAACCACGAGCTCCACCACCACCACGTCGTCGTGCTATCAGAGTTCTCCCTCAACTTATCCTCTCCCCTTGTTGGATCAAGAAGGAGGAGACGTCCCTGGGCTGTACGTGTGTTGAACACGGAGGCACCATCCGTTCGGCGCTAGATCGGATCATCCGCGATTTGAATCGCCGCGAGTACGACTCCACCATCCGCGTTCTTGTAATGCTTCCGCTTAGCGATCTTCAAAGGTATGAAGATGCTCATCCTCTCCCTCTCTTGTTGCTAGAATCTCCATAGATTGATCTTGGTGATGCATAGAAAATTTTGAATTTCTGCTACGTTCCCCAGCAATGTGATGGGCCTCCAAGCGCAGAGTTTTGTAGGACAGTAGTAATTTTCCCTCGAGTGGATGACCTAAGGTTTATCAATCTGTGAGAGGTGTAGGATGAAGATGGTCTCTCTCAAATGACCCTACAACCAGATACAAGAAATCTCTTGTGTCCACAACGCACCCAATACAATGGCAAATTGTATAGGTGCACTAGTTCAGCGAAGAGATGGTGATAAAAGTGTAATATTGTTGGTAGAAATATATTTTTATGATCTGAATAAATAAAAACAGCAGGGTAGCAAAAAGTAAATGGGCACAAGAACGGTATTGCAATGCTTGAAAATGAGGCCTACGGTGCATACTTTCACTAGTGCAATCTCGCAACAATGCTAACATAGTTGGATCATATAACCATCCCTCAACGTGCGATGACGAATCACTCCAAAGCTCCTATCTTGCGGAGAACATAAGAATAAATTGTTTGTAGGGTACGAAACCACCTCAAACTTATTCTTCCCGTTTGATCTATTGAAGAGTTCGTACTAAAATAATACAAAGCTATTCTTTTCGTTCGATCTATCCTAGAGTTCGTACGAGAATAACATGAAAGCTCTTTTTTTCAGTAAGATCAAATCAACTATCACCCAACATGATCCCAAAGGCTTTACATGGCACTTTATTGAGACAAAAGCAACAAAACATTATTACTACAATAGCATAATCAAGTGAACACACAAAAACAGTAGGTAAAAGTTTTGGGTTGTCTCCCAACAAGCGCTTTTCTTTAATGCCTTTTAGCTAGGCATGATGATTTTAATGATGCTTGCATAAAAGATAAGAATTGAAACATGAAAAAGAGCATCATGAATCACATGGCAAGCACATTTAAGCTTAACCCACTTCCTATGCATAGGGATTTTGTGAGCAGATAATTCAGGGGAACAAGAATCAACTAGCATGGGAAGGCAAAACATGCATAACTTCAAGATTTTCAACACATAGAGAGGAAAGTTGATATTATTGAAATATGTAAATGCATATGTTCCTCTCACATAATAATTTTCAGTAGCATCATGAAGAAATTCAACAATATAACTATAATGTAAATCGTTCTTTTCATGATACATAAGCATATAAATTTTGTTACTCTCCACATAAGAAAATTTATTCTCATGAATAGTAGTGGGAGAAAACTAAACAAAATAACTATCATGAGAGTGAAAATTAAAATCATGATAACAAGTTTCATGGTTATCATTATTCAAAATAGCATACATGTCATCACCATAATCATCAAATATAGGATGCATGCTTTCATCATAATAAACTTGGTCATCAAAACTTGCGGGACTAAAAATATCATCTTCATCAAACATAGCATCCCCAAGCTTGTGGCTTTGCATATCATTAGCATCATGGATATTCAAAGAGTTCATGCTCATCATTCATGCCAATCATTTTATTAAATTCTTCTTCTATCAGTTGAGCACAATTTTCCGAACCATAATTTTCAAGAAAGATATTATAAAGATGATCAATAATATGATGCAACCTTAATGACATTTTTTTGTAGTTTTCTTTTTATAAACCAAACTAGTGATAAAACAAGAAACTAAAAGATTTGATCGCAAGATCTAAAGATATACCTTCATGCACTCACCTCCCCAGTAACGGCGTCAGAAAAGAGCTTGATGTCTACTACGCAACCAAATACAAGAAATCTCTTATGTCCCCAACACACCCAATACAATGGCAAATTGTATAGGTGCACTAGTTCGGCGAAGAGATGGTGACAAAAGTGTAATATGGATGGTAGAAATATATTTTTACCATCTAAATAAATAAAAACAGCAAGGTAGCAAATAGTAAACAAGCACAAAAACGGTGTCGCAATGCTTAAAAATGAGGCCTAGGGTCCATACATTCCCTAGTGCAACCTCTCAACAATGCTAACATAGTTGGATCATATGATTATCCCTCAAAGTGCAATAAAGAATCACTCTCGAGTTCCTATTAGCAGAGAACAAAATATAGGAATTGTTTGTAGGTCATGAAACCACCTCAAAGCTATTCTTTCCTTTCGATCTATTCAAGAGTTTGTACTAAAATAACACAAAGCTATTTTTTCCGTTCGATCTATCGTAGATTCATACTATAATAACACCAAAGCAAATTCATATTCATAATACTCAATCCAATACAAAGAACTTCAAAGAGTGACCCAAGATTTCTACCGGAGAAACAAACACAAGAACGTGCATCAACCCCTATGCATAGATTTCCCCAATGTCACAGCGGGAATCCGCGAGTTGAATGCCAAAACACATATCAAGTGAATCAATATGATACCCCATTGTCACCAGGAGTATTCATTTGCAAGACATGTATCAAGTGTTCTCAAATCCATAAAAGTATTCAATCCGAAAACAAAGAAATCTCAAAGGGAAAAACTCAATTCATCACAACTAGATAGAGAGGGGAAAACACCATATGATCCGACTATATTAACAAAGCACGTGATACATCAAGATAGTGACATCTCAAGAACATGAGAGAGAGAGAGAGATACTAAACACATAGCTACTGGTACAAACCCTCAGCCCCGAGGGTGGACCACTCCATCCTCATTGTGGTGGCCGCCGAGATGATGAAGTTGGCCACCGGTGATGATTCCCCCCTCCGGCAGGGTGCTGGAACGGGGTTTAGATTGGATCTTGTGGATACAGAGGCCTTGCAGTGGAGGAACTTCTGATCTAGGGATACCCCCTCGGTTTCTACAATACTTGTGAATTTATAGGGTAAAGAGGGGGAGCGGGAGGCCACCAAGGTGGGCACAACCCACCTGGGCGCGCCTGGGGGGCCCAGACGCACCCTAGTGGGTTGTGCCCCCCTCAGGGCAACCCCAGGTGCTGCTCTAGCCCATCCTGGGTATTCTAGTCCATAAAAATTCTCCAAGGAGTTTCGCGATGTTTGGACTCCGTTTGATATTGATTTCCTGCGATGTAAAAAACAAGCAAAAAAACAGCAACTGGCACTGGGCACTGGGTCAATAGGTTAGTCCAAAAAATGATATAAAGTTGCTATAAAATGATCGTAAAACATCCAAGAATGATAATAAAACAACATGAATACTTCATAAATTATAGTTACGTTGGAGACATATCAGCATCCCCAAGCTTAATTCCTACTCGTCCTCGAGTAGGTAAATGATAAAAGAAATAATTTATGAAGCGTGAATGCTAGCAAAGTGCATAAGTTTGATCAATGATAATTTCAATCACTTTTCCTAGCATCATAACAATAATTTTTTTCTTATAAAACTTATCATGTTATAGTAGCAACTAATTCACATGTTATTGTTCAAATAATGAATTCTCTTGAAACTCAACAACCTATGTTCTTAGTCACCAAGCAATGGCAATTCAACTTATTCAATATAGTCTAAGTAAGCGCTCCACATATTCAACCATCATATAGTCTGCTATGATTGCTAACACTCACCGCATACACATGAGCAAAACGTTTCAACCGGACACATAGAAAGATAGGGGCTTATAATTTCGCCTCCCAATGTATTCACCTTTGGGTGATGTCAACAATAATAACTCATGCTACCCATATCCAACTGGATATATGTGCCTAGATCTTTCCTCACCACATGGTGCTTGCCAAAGGAGAAAAATAAAAAGGAATAGAGAGAAAAACTTTGACTCTTGCACGAAAGTAAATACATCAAAGTAAAAGATAGACCCTTCACAGAGGGAAGTAGAGGTTGCCATGCGCTTATTTGTTTGTATCCTCAACCCCTTAGTGCAAACGAATGTCACGTTATATTGCCCATTATGATAGCAACCTTTATTATGCAGTCTGTCGCTTTTATTCTTTGCCATCACAAGTTTCTCCAACCCTCAATTTTCTCTTACACTAAATGATCTAACATTTTTAGAAGCAATTTTTACTGCCCTGTTGCACCGATGACAACTTACTTGAAGGATCTTGCTCAATCCTTAGGTAGGTATGGTGGACTCTCAAAACAAGATTTGGGTTTAAGGGTTTTTGGATGCACAAGTAGTATCTCTACTTGGTGCAGAATTTTTGGCTAGCAAAGATAGGAGGCAAGCACCACATGTTGAAGGATTTATGACAATATAACTTCTATGTGAATATGAACAAACATAAATCATTACGTTGTCTTCCTTCTCCAATGTCAACAATTTTGGCATATAATATTTTGATGGGGGCTCACAATCACAAAAGATTTCCGAGATAGTGTATTTGCATGTGAAGGTTCTCTTCCTTATACTAATCATTCGTGAATTGCTTGTATGACTAATATTGTGATTGTCAAGCTTCAAAAGCTTTCATTTTCTAAACTCAATGTGAAGCCACTACTAGGCATGGTATGAACATGTAATTTCAACTTCATGATAATCAATTCGTTCAACAATTTACTCATAGGATATAAGTGAAGCGGGAGAGTAAATGACAAACTACTCCAAAAAGATATAAATGAAGATCATGAGCATAATATTTCTTTCTCTCAAATTAACTTAAGTGAAGCAAGAGAAAATTTCTTCAAAAATACTAAAGCACACCATGATCAAAAAGATATAAGTGAAGCACTATAGCAATTCCATAGAAAAGAGCTTCACTGATGGGATGTGAATGCCGCTTACTTAGCCTCCCTAGCATCTATTTGAGGACTCTATTTTATTTAAAAACTTTCAAACGTAAGTATTTTATGAAGACAGCATGCAAAACAAAACAAAACGACATTCCAAGCATTGAACAACTCATGTGAAGAAGTAAAAACTTAGGCTCAACCGATACTAACCGATAATTGTTGATGAAGGAAGGTGGGATGCCTATAGGGGCATCCCCAAGCTTAGGTGCATCATACTTCTTGAAATATTATCTTGGGTTGCCTTGGGCATCCCCAGTCTTGAGCTTTTGTGTCTCCTTAATTCTACTCATATCACGGTTTTCCTAAATCTCAAAAGCTTCATCCACACAAAACTCAACAAGAACTCGTGAGATAAGTTAGTATAAACCAATGCAAAAACCTTATCATTCTGTACTGTAGCAAACCACAAAAAATATTATTAAACATTGCATACTAAATGCTTCTGCATATTTAATACTCCTATGCTCAAATAGAGTCATTAAACAAGAGAACATATGCAAACAATGCAAACCTAACAGCAATCTGCCAAAATAGTACAGTCTGTAAAGAATACAAGATTTATTATACTTCCGTAACTCCAAAAATTACGAAACAAACTACACACTGTAGAAAATTTATCAGAGCTTAATTTTCAGAAAGTTTAAACATTTTATCATATTTTGACTTTTCTATGGAATTTTTGCAACAGTGGCAAACTTTCTGTTTTCAAACAGCAACAAGTATACTTGCAAAATAAGCATCGCAAAGGCTATCATTGCCAGTTTTATTGAAATAAAAGATGCAAAACATTATTATAAATAAAAGCAAGAAAATCCTAACAAAATAAATTTACACTCCAAGTAAAACTCATATCATGTGATGAATGCAAACATAGCTCCAAGTGAGGTTACCGATTAATGTTGGAGACGGAAGAGGGGATGCCTTCCGGGGCATCCCCTAGCTTAGTTTCTTGGATCTTCCTTGAATATTACCTTGGGATTCCTTGGGCATCCCCATTCTTAGGGTCTTGTCACTCCTTATTCTCCTCATATCGACATCTCACCCAAAATTGAAAACTTCAATCACCCATATCGAGATAGGTTAGTATGATAAAGAGCAAACCATTTGACTTTTGTTACTGTCAAAGACAAGATTCATAATTGTTTCCACAAAATTCCTACTATAGCATATCATTTTCACAATTTATATTGAGCAATATAAGCCATAGAAACAAGGAACCAAGCAAACTATACATTGAAAACAAAATCTGTCAAAAATAGAACAGTCTGTAGTAATATGTACTCAAACTATACTTCTGCTACTTCAAAAATTATAAAACAAATCGGAACACGTGAGAAATTGTTATATTAATCTTCTGAAAAAAGAATCAACTCAAAGCACTCTTCTGTTAAAAAATAGTTATTTTCGTGAGATCAAAAGTTTCTGTTTTTCAGCAAGATCAAATCAACTATCACCCGACATGATCCCAAAGGCTTTACTTGGCACTTTATTGAAACGAAAGAAATAAAACATGATTACTACAGTATCCTAATCATGTGAACACATAAAAACAGTAGGTAAAAGTGTTGGGTTGTTTCCCAACAAGCGCTTTTCTTTAATGCCTTTTAGCTAGGGATGATGATTTTAATGATGCTCGCATAAAAGATAAGAATTGAAACACAAAGAGAGCATCATGAAGCATATGACTAGCACATTTAAGTCTAACCCACTTCCTATGCATAGAGATTTTCTGAGCAAACAACTTATGAGAACAAGAATCAACTAGCACAGGAAGGCAAAACAAGCACAACTTAAAGATTTTCAACACAAAGAGAGCAAACTTGATATTATTCAGATATGTAAAAGCATATATTCATCTCTCATAATAATTTTCAGTAGAATCTTGAAGAAATTTCCCAATATAATCATCACATAAAGCATTGTTTTCATGACACATAAGCATAGCAATTTTCTTACTCTCAACATAAGCAAATTTATTCTCATGAATAGTGGTGGGAGCAAACTCAACAAAATAACTATCATGAGAGTGAAAATTAAAATCATGATGACAAGTTTCATGGTTATGATTATTCTTTATAGCATACATGTCACCACCATAATCATCATAGATAGGAACTTTATTTTCATAGTCAATTGCAACCTCCTCCAAAATAGTGATTCGTCACTAAATAAAGTCATGACCTCTCCAAATCCACTTTCATCATTATAATCATCATAAATAGGAGACATGCTACCATTATAACAAGTTTGCACATCAAAACTTGGGGGAATAAAAATATCATCTTCATCAAACATAGCATCACCAAGCTTATGGCTTTGCATATCGTTAGCATGATGGATATTCAAAGAGCTCATACCAACAATATTGCAATCATGCTCATCATTCAAATTGTTTGTGCCAAACATTTTATTGACTTCTTCTTTTAACAATTGAGCACAATTTTACGATCCATAATTTTCAAGAAAGATATTATTAAGATGATCAACAATATGATGCAACCTCAATTCCATTTTTGGTAGTTTTCTTTTATAAACCAAACTAGTGATAAAACAAGAAACTAAAAGATCTGATTGCAAGATATGAAGATATACCTTCATGCACTCAGCTCCCCAGCAACGGTGCCAGAAAAGAGCTAGATGTCTACTATGCAACTTTATTCTTTTAGACACGTGGTGGGCCTCCAAGCGCAGAGTTTTGTAGGGTAGTATCAATTTTCCCTCAAGTGGATGACCTAGGGTTTATCAATCCGTGAGAGGTGTAATATGAAGATGGTCTCTCTCAAACGACCCTGCAACCAAATACAAGAAATCTCTTGTGTCCCCAACACACCCAGTACAATAGCAAATTGTATAGGTGCACTAGTTCTCCGAAGAGATGGTGATAAAAGTGTAATATTGATGGTAGAAATATATTTTTATAATCTTAATAAATAGAAACAGAAAGGTAACAAATAGTAAACGGGAAAAAGAACGGTATTGCAATGCTTGAAAATGAGGCCTAGGGTGCATACTTTCAATTGTGCAATCTATTAACAATGCTAACATAGTTGGATCATATAACCATCCCTCAACGTGCGATGAAGAATCACTCCAAAGTTCCTATCTAGCGAAGAACATAAGAATAAATTCATTCTTTCTATTCGATCTATTCAAGGGTCATACTAAAATAACACAAAGCTATTTTTTCCGTTCGATCTATCGTAGAGTTCATACTACAATAACACCAAAGCAGATTCATATTCATAATACTCAATCCAATACAAAGAACTTCAAAGAGTGCCCCAAAATTTCTACCGGAGAAACAAACACAGGAACGTGCATCAACCCCTATGCATAGATTTCCCCAATGTCACCGCTGGAATCCGCGAGTTGAATGCCAAAACACATATCAAGTGAATCAATATGATACCCCATTGTCACCACGAGTATTCAATTGCAAGACATGTATCAAGTGTTCTCAAATCCATAAAAGTATTCAGTCCGATAACAACGAAATATCAAAGGGAAAAACTCAATTCATCACAACAAGATAGATAGGGGAAAACACCATATGATCCGACTATATTAACAAAGCCCGCGAAACATCGAGATCGTAACATCTCAAGAACACGAGAGAGAGAGAGAGACAGATTAAACACATAGCTACAGGTACAAATCCTCAGCCCCGAGGGTGGACTACTCCCTCATCATTGTGGTGGCCGCCAGGATGATTAAGATGGCCACCGGTGATGATTCCCCCCGCTGGCAGGGTGCCGGAACGGGGTCCAGATTGAATATCGTGGATACAGAGGCCTTGCGGCGGCGGAAGTTCTGACCTAGGGCTACCCCCAGGGTTGTTGGAATGTTTGTCAATTTATAGGGTGAAGAGGGGGTGCGGGAGGCCACCGAGGTGGGCACAACCCACCTGGGCGCGCTTGGGGGGCCCAGGCGCGTCCTGGTGAGTTGTGCCCCCCTCGGGCCCCCAGGTGCTGCTCTGGCCCATTCTGGGTGTTCTGTTCTGGTCCATAAAAATTCTCCAAGGAGTTTCGCGGTGTTTGGACTCCATTTGATATTGATTTCCTGTGATGTAAAAAACAAGCAAAATACAGCAACTGGCCCTGGGCACTGGGTCAATAGGTTAGTCCCAAAAAATGATATAAACTTGCTATCAAATGATTGTAAAACATCCAAGAATGATAATAAAACAACATGAATACTTCACAAATTATAAATACGTTGAAGTCGTATCAGAGCTCCTGCCTATTAAGGTAGGCCAGGAATGGCTCTGTCCAGGGAGCGATAACCGCCATGATCTCATGAGGAGAGGGTGTTATCTCGATATCTGGACCCCCGACGGTGTCTGCATTGTGCTTCGCGGATTGGGGTGTGATCAGGTCTGTATTGCCTTCACCGCTCTCACCCTGCCACACCACAAATGGCTTAAAGAGCCTTTCCACAAAGGTATTCGGTGGAACGGGGTCGCGCTTGGCGCCCATACGAGCGAGGATGTCGGCTGCCTGATTACTTTCTTGAGCGACATGATGGAACTCGAGTCCTTCAAATCGAGCTGATATTTTTAATATGGCATTTCGATATGACATCATTTTTGGGTCCTTTGCATCGAACTCTCCATTGACCTGGGAAATTGTGAGGTTCGAATCCCCGCGCACCTCCAAGCATGGTATACCCATGGAGACAACCATGCGAAGACCGTGTAGTAGCGTCTCGTATTCGGCTGCATGGTTGGAGTCTGTATACGTAACTTGCAGTATGTAGCGGACTGTATCCCTAGTGGGGGATGTCAGGATTACACCAGCCCCCAGTCTGGCCAGCATTTTAGAGCCATCGAAGTGCATAGTCCAATTGGAGTATGAGCTGTATTCTTTAGGGAGTTCGGCTTCCGTCCATTCAGCAACAAAGTCGGCCAATACCTGGGATTTAATAGGCTGGCATGGCTTGTATGTGATTTCGAACGGTAATAGCTCGATGGCCCATTTGGCTATGTGGCCAGTGGTGTCCCTGTTATTAATAATGTCATTGAGTGGTACTTCAGATGCCACTATGACCGAACACTCTTGAAAGTAGTGTCGAAGTTTGTGGGAAGCCATGAAGACTGTGTAGGCTATCTTCTGGTAGTGGGGGTATCGGGATTTGCAAGGTGTAAGGACCTCCGATACATAGTAGACTGGTTTTTGGGTGGGGACTTTATGTCCCTCCACCCGTTCGACGACGAGGAAAACACTGACTACTTAATTAGTTACCGTAATATGTAATAACATAGGCTCTCCAATGCCTGGTGCTGCCAAGATTGGGTTGCTTGCGAGAAGGGCCTTGATTTCTTCCAATCCGACCGTGGACGCATCCGGCCATTTGAAGTTGTTAGTGCGGCGCAATAGCTTATAGAGTGGCAATGTTTTTTCTCCTAATTTGGAGATAAATCGGCTTAAGGCCGCGACGCACGCAACTAGCTTCTGGACCTGCTTTAGGTCTGTTGGGATGGCCAATTGTGACAGATCTCGGATCTTAGCTGGGTTTGCCTCAATTCCTCTATGGGAAACAATGAAGCCTAGCAATTTTCTGGCTGGTACTCCAAAGACACACTTTTCATGATTGAGTCGTATGTCGTATGTCCGGAGGTTGTCGAAGGTGAGGCGGAGATCATCTACTAGTGTCTCGACGCATTTTGTATTAATGACCATGTCGTCCACGTATGCTTTGGTTGTTTTGTCGATTTGTTTTTCCAAGCAAGTTTGGATCATACGCTGGTAGGTAGCCCTAGCGGTTTTGAGCCCGAAGGGCATAGTGTTGAAGCAGAAGGGACCGTGCTACGTCTTGAGCTTGCGTTGGTTTTCCTTGAAGAGGAAAGGGTGATGCAGCAATAGTAGCGTAAGTATTTCCCTCGGTTTTTGAGAACCAAAGTATGAATCCAGTAGGAGGCTCCTCAAAAGTCCCATGCACCTACACAAACAAACAAGAACTCGCAACCAACGCAATAAAGGGGTTGTCAATCCCTTCACGGCCACTTGCGAAAGTGAGATCTGACAGAGATAATGTGATAAGAAAAGTAAAGATGCAAATAAAAGTAGATTGAAAGCTTATATGATAAGAAATAGACCCGGGGGCTATAGGTTTCACTTGTGGCTTCTCTCAAGATAGCATAAGTATTACGGTGGGTGAACAAATTACTGTCGAGCAATTTATAGAAAAGCGAATGATTATGAGATTATCTAGGCATGATCATGTATATAGGCATCACATCCGTGACAAGTAGACCTACTCCTGCCTGCATCTACTACTACTACTCCACACATCAACCGCTATCCAACATGCATCTAGAGTATTAAGTTCATAAAGAACGGAGTAATGCATTAAGAAAGATGACATGATGTAGAGGGATAAACTCATGCAATGTGATATAAACCGCATCTTTTTATCCTTGATGGCAACAATACAATACGTGCCTTGCTGCCCCTACTGTCACAGGGAAAGGACACCGCAAGATTGAACCCAAAGCTAAGCACTGCTCCCATCACAAAGAAAGATCAATCTAGTAGGCCAAACCAAACTGATAATTCGAAGAGACTTGCAAAGATAACTTAATCACACATAAAAGAATTCAGAGGGGATTCAAATATTTCTCATAGATAAACTTGATCATAAACCCACAATTCATCGGATCTCGACAAACATACCGCAAAAAGATTTACATCGAATACATCTCCAAGAAGATCAAGGAGAACTTTGTATTGAGATTCAAAGAGAGCGAAGAAGCCATCTAGCTAATCACTATGAACCCGAAGGTCTGTGGTAAACTACTCACAACTCATCGGAAGGGCCTTGGAGATGATGAAGAGGCCCTCCATCGTTGATTCCCCCTCCGGCGGAGCGCCGACGAAGGCTCCAAGATGGGATCTCACGGATACAGAAGGTTACGGCGGTGCAAATAGTTTTTCGTGGTCGCTTCGGATGTTTACAGGGTACATGGGTATATATGGGAGGAAGAAGTAGGTCGGTGGACGCTCGAGGGGCCCATGAGGGTGGGGGGCACGCCCACCTATAGGGGGCGCGCTGGGCACCCTCGTGGCCGCCTATCTTGTTTCTTGGCTTCAACTCCAAGTCCTCTGGATCACATTTGTTCCAAAAAGATCGCTCCCGAAGGTTTCATTCCGTTTGGACTCCGTTTGATATTCCTTTTCTTCGAAACACTGAAATAGGCAAAAAAAAATAGCAATTCGGGTTGGGCTTCCGGTTAGTAGGTTAGTCCCAAAAATGATATAAAAGTGTAAAGGAAAGCCCATAAACATCCAAAACGGGAAATATAATATCATGGAACAATCAAAAATTATAGATATGTTGGAGACGTATCAAGCATCCCCAAGCTTAATTCCTGCTCGTCCTCAAGTAGGTAAATGATAAAAACAGAATTTTTTGATGTGGAATACTACCTAGCATAATTCTCAACGTAATTTTCTTTATTGCGGCATGAACGTTCAGATCCAAATGATTCAAAATAAAAGTTCATATTGACATAAGAAATAGTAATACTTCAAGCATACTAATCAAGCAATCATGTCTTCTCAAAATAACATGGCTAAAGAAAGTTCATCCCTACAAAATCATATAGTTAGGCTATGCTTCATTTTCGTCACACAAAAATGCTGCCATCTTGCACACCCCCGATGACAAGTCAAGCAATTGTTTCGTACTTAAATAATCTCCAACTTTTTCAACTTTCACGCAATACATGAGTGTGAGCCATGGATATAGCACTATGGGTGGAATAGAATATGGTGATGGAGGTTGTGTGGAAAAGACAAAAAAGGAGAAAGTCTCACATTGACGAGGATAATCAACGGGCTATGGGGATGCCCATCTATTGATGTCAACATGAGGAGTAGGATTTGCCATGCAATGGATGCACTAGAGCTATAAATGTATGAAAGCTCAACAAAAGAAACTAGTGGGTGTGCATCCAACTTGCTTTCTCACGAAGACCTAGGGTATTTGAGGAAGCCCATTGTAGGAATATATAAGCCAAGTTCTATAATGAAAAATTCCCACTAGTATATGAAAGTGACAACATATGAGACTCTCTATATAAAGAACATGGTGCTACTTTGAAGCACAAGTGTGGAAAAGGATAGTAACACTGCCCCCTTTTTATTTTCTTTTTTTTGGGCCTTCCCTTTTTTAGTTGGCCTTTCTCTTTTTTTTGGCCTTTCTTTTTTTGGCCTTTTTTTATTTGGGGACAATGCTCTAATAATAATGATCATCACACTTCTATTTAATTACAACTCATGAATTACAACTCAAAACTAGAACAACATATGACTCTATAGGAATGCCTCCGGCGGTGTACCGGGATGGGCAATGAATCAAGAGTGACATGTATGAAAAATTATGCATGGTGGCTTAGCCACAAATACGATGTCAACTACACGCTACTAGGAAAAACCTTATAGACAGAACTTTAGCAGTAGCGTGGGTCAAAAAAGCACGCTGGTGCTAAGTAGCAGTAGCGCACCTGGACAAACCGCGCTACAGATAATGTTTTAGCAGTAGCGCGCCTTGTCATAAACATTTTACTACTAAAATTCCCACGGCTTATCCGATAGGCTACACATAGTAGTAGCGATCCATATTGAACCGCGCTACCGCTACTTCCTTTGTAGCAGCGCGTTTTATTCCAAAACTCGCTACTGCTAAAGGATATAAAATTAAATGGAAAGGTAATTAAAAATGAAAGAAATAGAATAAGGTGAAAGAAAAAATATAAAATGTGAACAAAACTAAATGAAAAAGGGGACAAAAGAGAAAGGAGTAGCAGTAGCGTGTATACAAGAACGCGATGTAGCTAACGTAGCAGTAGCGCGCTTTCTGGAACGCGCTACTGCTACTTCTGACTTAACCACCCGCACGGGCTCAAAATTTTGCTAAGTCCTCTATTCCCCCATGTTCCCCTACTCCTTTGTCACTGCCGCCCGAGCCTGCCCTCACCGCTGCCGCCCGAGGCCGACCTCAACCTCACCGCCGCCGCCCGCCGCCGCTCTCGACCTCACCGCCGCCGCCCTCGACATCCTCGACCCCACCCAGCACCGCCGCCTCCGATCCCGAGCCCGCCCTCGCTGCCCATACCTCTCCGTCGCCGGGCAACTGCCCGCCACCGTCTCTCCCTTCTCTGTAAGCCACCCACCCCTCCCCCACCCCCTTTACCTCTGCTTAGTTAGTACTAGATGTTGTTTAGTAGTAGTAGATGTTAATTTAGGGTTCATAGATAATGATTTTTTAGTAGTAGTAGATGTTAATTAGTACTCCCTCTGTAAACTAATGTAAGAGCCTTTAGATCACTACTTTAGTGATCTAAACGCTCTTATATTAGTTTACAGAGGGAGTAGTAGTGATGGTACTAGTTAACTAGGGCAGTATGGTTAATAGTAGATGTTTTTTACTATTGTATAATGTAGTTTATTTTTACTATTTTTAGTAAGTGTTTAATATAATTAGTAAGTAAATTAATAAACTAGTTCAACTAGTTTAGTTTTAGTTGAACTAGTTTAGTCAGTAAATTAATAAACTAGTCGAACTAGTTGAACTAGCCATCAACCCGTGCACCTGCACGGTCTAGCTATTATAGGGATACATAATTATTTATAAAATTATATTGAAATGTAAGATGCAAGAGTTTAAATTCCAGATATCGTACAACCGGCGTGATTCTAAGTGATTCAAAAAATGATAACACATAATAAACACATGCATTATAAGCTTCATTTTTGGATAGGGGCATAATTTTCCCATTTATGTTGGATAAACATCCATTATTCGTTTGAGTGAAGCTTTCATGTCATAATAGCAACATATACCTCTGTGAATTTTACTCCACCAACTAAGGGATGGAGATACACACAGAGAGAGAGAGAGAGAGTTTATGAATTAACTTGATCTGTAAGAGAATGCCTCCAACGCCTAGCACAAAAAGCAATATTATTGCTCTAATTAATAATAGGTTTATGCTCATATATTATATTTTACGTGTCACAATATATATATATATACATACACACACACACACACACACACACACACACACACACACACACATATATATATATATATATATATATATATATATATATATACAGACGGTCTATTCTGCTAATATTAGCAGAATAACAATTCTGCACACCACTTCTGCACTGCATGTTGAACGCAAGTGCACGTCATTGTTTGAACCAAGCGTGCTGTACTACTCACACGAGTGAAGTTCTCGTCGGAAAAAACTACACGCGTTATTTTTTCGGTACTGTTTTCGCTCTAATTTTTTAACCATTTATCAGAATGAGGCGTGTAATATACCGTTGAAAAGCTATGGATTAGGGGCAACATCGACATGTTGAATACATTTCGAGATTCCACACGGTTTAAGAGCAGTTTTGAAAATGGTGCGGCCCATGACGAGTGACAACAAGCGTTTTTTCACGATTCCTTCTAAATCGCTCGTCGGAATGAAACAACTGATACGCCGTTGGATAGATATCTTCGACGCACATCTTTTTCATATATAAATGTTTCTCTATTTCCTTACGATTTAAGAGCAGTTTCAAATTTACTAAATCGCGGAATTCTGTTTTTTAAATTTTTTCAAATTTTCGGTACTTTTTTCACCCTAGTTTTCTAACCGTTTGTTGAAACGAGGCGTGTAATACGCCATTGAAAATCTACGAACGAGGCGCAACTTTCATATGTAGAAATGTTTTTGAGATTCCTTACGGTTTTAAGTTAATTTTGAAAATCATGCGGCGGACGACGAGTGACAGCGGCCGTTTTTGGTGAAATTTTTGCAAACCGCTGGTCGGAATGATTCAAACGATACGCCGATGGAAAGATATCGACGATACGCAACTCTTTAATGTAGAACACTCTCTCTAATTCTTTACGGTTTAAAAGGAATTTTGGATTTACTGATATGCGGACACTCTGCTTTTTGCGACATCCAAATCGACGTGGGTACTTCATCCGACTGAAAACCACACTGCAATGGACGAAAAACCACACTGCATCACACGAGTAAGAGAACTGCATGGTCTCTTTTATTCAAACATAATTTTTTCAAGAACGAGAAAGTAGAGTGCACGTTACATCGGGTGTAAATGAACCACAACACTATCAAGAAGTGAACCACATTAATTTTCTTCGCTTCCGCAACATTTTTTTTGCACTTACGTGATGAACAACATCATACGGCCGACCGCACTGCTTCATAATGAAAACTGCACTGCATCAGACGGGCAAGCGAACCGCTTGATTTAGTATCTTTTTCTAACTTTTGTATGAACAAGAGTGGACCGCGGTGACGAGGACAATTGAATCACAACCTATGTCGATGGGAACTTCATAATTGTTTCGTTTTTTTTTACTTTGTTTGTAAATTGATCTAGACGACATGGTCAATACTAGTGAGCTACATGGTTAATGTTAGTGAGCTGCATCAATTTTTTTATGTGTTCGTCTTCTCCTGCAAAATATAGTTTAACTGATGTGTGTAATGCATTAGAGCAACCATGAACTTCATCGCTTTTTTTTTTGCGAAGTGCACCACCAAGGTTTTCTTAATAAACTGCACCGGTGTCCACACAAATTTGCAAAAAGATTCCTCCAAAAATAATAAAAAGTGAACTCCTCTATACAATCTTTTTTACAAAGTGATCTCCTTAGTGCTATGCACTGTAGTGCAATTCTGTCCATGAATGAATGCACTGTTCAGAGCAGTGCAAAACACATCAAAATTCCTTCAATCAAAATGACAAAACCAGGGACAACATAAAAAAAATAAAAGCACGCCAAGGCCATCGCACGCAGCCCATCAGAGCTGCACTATAAGGCCATCTGAACCCCGCACGTATGTGGCATCTCTGGTCCGGAGTCGCCAGCGGACAGCACGACCGCGACGAGCGTACTGCATGGTGCACCGAAGTGCATGTAGAGCATAGAATTGCGCTGCCGCGCCAAGCGAACATCATTCAGAGAAAAAGAACTTCTGCATCGCCAAATGAACCGCAGGGGGCGTGTCACCCCAGTGAAGTGCAAAAATTGCGCCGACATCCCATAGCTATCATCCTCGTAACCATTGTTGAAGGTCCCGCTTACTGAAAAACGACGCACATCTACCAAAGTGTACTGCACATCTATCCGCATCGCCACCACTGAACTTCACGCTGGTGCTGCCAACGGCAAGAGGAGATGGGGGAGGAGGGAATCAGGGGCCGGCAAGTTTGACAGCAGAGGAGGTCGCAGCGAAATGATCCGTTGGCCACGACATTTGGCAAGGGAGGCCAGGAGAGTCGCTCCTTCCTGTCACGAGCAGGTTGGAGGAGAAGGGTGTGGCGGATGTTGGCGTACTGGCGCACTTCTTGAGTAAACTACACAAGAAGCAAACAGAACACCAACGATTCACAAAGTGAACCTCTTCTTTGAGCAAACAAAGGGGCGTGGTGGATGTTGAAGAAGGATGACGACCACCACGATGAGCCAGAGGACGGCGTCATACAGGTCTACAATCGCGGGGCGGGTCGGGGTATGGTGGCGTCACAGCGCGTGGCTGGAGTGGGCCTGTGCCGGAGTTGGGCGGCGTCATGGGGGCGTGGTCGGGGTTGGGAGGCACTGTGGGGTGGTGGTGGCTGTGGAGGCCGGACATGGAGAGGAAGGTGGGGGCGAATAGAGGAGGCACCAGATGGTAGCCAAACTGCATCATCGTGCCCGTGCCGTGCTGCACTACATCACCGCTTGGGGCCGAGCAGCATTACTCAAGAAGATGCCCATGAACAGGTCTCGCAAGAATCCCACGATTCCTAGGCGTGGGAGGGCAGGGGGCCTCAGATCCGTCGGTCGCGGGGGTCAAGGCGGAGGAATAAGGGAGGGGAAGGGCTCCCGCTGGGGTAGGCAGGTGGCCGGCGGCGCAACGCTTCTAGGCAGCCGACGGTGGATGTGGAGGTGCTGCTGGAGGCCACGGCGGCCGGCGCGTGGGGGTGCGGGAGCGCAACGGGGAAGAAGGTTGGGGGTGTGCGGGCCCCTACAAAGAAGAACGTGGGTTGTGGGGGGCCGT
>NC_041386.1:701334540-701340893 GCF_002162155.2 Triticum dicoccoides | reverse complement strand
GTGGGTGTTAGCAGAATAAGCGTTTTGGTGTACAGAATAAGGGTCTTAAGGGATGTTATCATAATAGACCCACCCTATAGGTCACTTCATGTACTAAATTTCAGACTTTGGTAGTTTTGTGATATTTGGAAGCCATCAGGGAGAGAGTGGCAGTGGATTTGAAACTTTTATAAATAGGCACCGGCTCTTGTCTTTAACATGACCCTTCGGGGCTCCTTATTTGTATATGTCTTATTTTTCAAGTAGACACCTACACACTTCATAAAAAAATATAAGAGCGTTTAGAACACTTCTGAGAGTATGTGCTATTTATTTTCATGAGATATAGATGTGGGATCTTTTTTAGCGTGCGGTGCGGGCAATGGGTCATTTATTTAACGTGACCCTACATGACCCCATCGATGCACGGGGCTTCTCTTTTTCTTCAATTACAAACGCATGTGATATTTTTTTCCCGTTAGTATGGAGAAGTGAGCTCTATTTTTAGCATGAGGCCATCATTTAATTGTACATTTAATTGTACGTGGGTTTTTTTTGCAAGGAGAAGACACCACTAGTGTAGAACCGGCCTTTAGTGCCGGTTCATAACGGCCTTTAGTGTCGGTTGCCAACCGGCACTAAAGAGTGGGGACTAAAGGTCCCTCCTTTAGTACCGGTTCGTGACGAACCGGCGCTAAAGTGACACCACGTGGCACGAGCCAGGCTCGTGTGCGCGTAGGACATTAGTACCGATTAGTAACACCAACCGGTACTAAATGTTTGGGGGTTTTTTGGCTATATTTTCCATTCAAGTTTTTTTATTTGCTGGTATTTCATGGTACTACAAATTATACACGTTATGCATATATATAATTAGATTTTCTCGTACGTAGAACCACATATATATATAAATATATATCATCGAATGTCTCACAACCAACACCATTAATTATTCACACATACACATATATATACATATACAATTTCTCCTACATGTTGCCTTGGTTCCTCCGGAGCACGATGACAAGTGGTTCATGGGGGCGGTAGCCGGTAATAGGATTTTCCTTTGAGATCTATGACCTGGTCGAGCAAAAATCCGGCTATTTCCTCTTGAAGTGCTAGTATGCGCTCCGCTGGTAGGATCTTATCCCGCACCTCTCTGAACTGTTAAGAATGAGATCAACATGCATGTGTATTAGTTGTGTGACTAGATATCGATAATGGTGTGAATAGTGTTCTGACAAACGTACCCAGTCCTGTCTATCAGATCTGCTCCTTTCAGACGCCATCATGCGAATGTTCTCGCAAACGTAGAATGCACATAGATCATTCCCCGACGCCTGCTTCAGGGCCTTTATGAGAATGGAATTTAATCAGATAATGATTAATCAAGCATGATAATTAATTAATGATATTGAAACAAAAATTAAAGAGATGGTAGCTAGCTAGTACTACTTAATTACTTACCGTTGGTCGATGCCAAAACAACTTTTTTGCCCATTTTCCTGGAGTCACCTTGATGAACTTAGCCCATCTCCTGCCCGGCGGCAAAGAAAATTAATAAAGGGGTTATTAAGTAGTTCATATCAGGAAATGACGAACTAATAATAGGCCGAGATATAGTTAATAATGATTGAAATTACCTGTTGATTATCCCCTTCACAATGGTGTAGTCTTTATCTTCTTTAAGTAGTGAGTCCAGTAATTTAACTCTTCCTTCCTCAACTTTAATGTCTAACAAGATCCAGTGCCAACTGCATGCGCACATGTTTGCATGTCTTAATTAATCGGGCATGTGCATAAAAATAATCAACTATCGTAAACCGTATACACTTAATTATTACCATCTAACTAGCTAGTAAGCAAAAACAGAATTTGTATTACAAGACAGTGTGACTCACATGAAGTTGTAAGGAAGTAGTATATCTTCATTGGTATTGAGGCGCTTCAAGAACTCTAGCATGCTTTCCTCTACACCTGCTTGATAAAATGGAAGATTCCATATGTACTCATTAATGGTATTTGGGTCAATGAACCCAATGGCATAGCGTCCAGATTTTTTCATTTCATACATCTTCATCCTGCATATAATACCACAAAAAAGAATATAGTGAGAATAATTACATGTAATGATTGATCAAAATTATCACTACATAGCTAGCTTGAGAATTAAATTACAGAAAGAAATCACTTACAGAGAATAGCAACCGACGATAGACTTGTCGAGTGCATCTTGATTGTATAACTGAAATAGTTCTGAATACTCAACGGCCAGAGCTTTCTCATGGTAGTAATGCTCACGCTTGACATTCACCATGAGGAACTCTCGATTGGAAATCTTGGTAATGTTCATGTACCATTGATGCAATTCATACATTCTCGTTGGGAGGTTCTTGACCTTGTCTGGATGGACCAAAGATTGGCCCCGGACATATTTCCGTTTTATTTCCGATTCTCTAAGCGAGACATGGGCTCGATTTCGAGGAGTTGTCCAATAGAGATCTTAAGCATTTCAGCCTACATTATAGCTCCTCTGTTATTACCACATCGCCCAGCTGGGGAACGCTAATGGTTTTCCCACAATAATATTGGGCGCGCGTACTCCTCTCATGTGTTGTTGGCACAACAAGTGGGCGATCGCTTGCGCCGCCTGTTCTCCCAGCTGGGGAACGAATTTCCCGCATTTTTTGCCAGCTGCTTGTTGGCTTGAGCTCGAGCTCGCTTCCTTCTATAGTCGTGCTCGATGTAGCTTCCTGATTTGGCGCTCATAGTCTGAGTCAACAGGCTTGGGAGCTGGTGCTCTAGCCATAAGAATGAAGTGGTCAATTGTTTTCTCAGGCACTTTCTCCTTTGGCGGTGGTGCCGGTTTCGGTCCAAAATGGGCGTCCACTTGGTCCTACACTATGGCTGCGTTTTTCTCCTCGTTCATGTCGTAAGGCCTCTGAGGAAGAGGAGCGAGGTTTGGACCATATTTATATCGCTTGTCTCCGCCTGTACTTCATGTACTACCTCGACTCGTACCACTACGCACCATAGCTGCGGCGTGTCTCTTCTGTGATTGCTGAGACGGCGGAGACGGCCGACATGGCTGACACTGTGGCGGACTTGAAGCAGGAGGAGTGGCCTGGCACTGTGCCGGACATGAAGGAGGAGGAGTCTGCTCACGCGTTCGGGGACTTGGAGGAGGTGGCAGACTTCAAGGAGGAGTCGGCTCACGCGTTTGTGGACTTGGAGGAGCGGGAGTCTGCTGACTCGGTGGCGGACTTCGAGGAGGAGTCGGCTCACGCGTTCGTGGACTTGGAGGAGCAGGAGTCTGCTGACTCGATGGCGGACTTCGAGGAGGAGTCGGCAGATGATGTGGTGTCGGTGGACTTGGAAAGATGATGCAATCCTTTCTCCATAGGATGATACGATGTACGGCCTCTCCCAGTGTGCGCTCGCCGTCACCTCCAGCAATGTCAAGTGCTAGCATCGAATATGGCTCAACCACTTCATCAACCATGACACGAGCATAGCCCTCTGGAATCGGGATGCAATGGAAGGTTGCTTCGAGGGTAATTGTGAAAGCAACGCCGTCCGCCACCTTCATGGATATGTTTTTCATTTTGGAGTGTAGCTCACTGTTAGTGTTCTCTATGATGTCACCCACAGGGTATGTATCCAGCAGCTGTGCGTCGCCCAGGGCAGAACCAACGCTTCTTCTCAGCATGGATGGGATGGTGCTATCCAATGATGGACAATCATCCGCTTGCTGATGCCACTGCTGAGACCCCCTTTCCTGGCTAAGTGAGTCGATCTGCTGCTGCTGCTGCTGCTGCTGGAATTTGAGTGCCAAGTCCGTGTGCCTTGCTTCTAGGACTTGAAGGCGTTCTGCGTCCTGCTTCCTTTGCTCCTCCTCCAGCTTCCTCTTCTTCTCCTCCTCCATCTTCTTTCTTGCACGGGACCTGTAGTCATTGTTCCAGTCCGAAAAACCCTCATACCAGGGAATAACGCCCATGCCTCGTGTTCTTCCCGGGTGTTCAGGATTTCCCAGGGCGCGCGTAAGCTCGTCGTTCTCTCTGTTGGGCGTGAACACCCCCGCTCGAGCTTCTTCTATTGCGTCAAGTATCTTTTGTTCGGCTCCTTTTAGACTTGCCTTCTGCGAAACCAGGCCTGTCTTCGGGTGCAACGCCCCCCATGTGCATAGAACCAAGTTCTGCACCTGGGGAGCCAGCTCCTAGTAATCGGAGTGACCCCTGCATTCTCCATCTCTTGCTCAGCCTTATCCCACTTTGTCATTCCCACCGCGTAGCCACCTGGACCCAGCCTATGGAACTGCGTCTTTTTTGCGGCATTGGCCTTGTTTTTTATCGACCGTTCCTTAGATATTTCTAAATCCCTGAATTTCATGAAATCGTCCCAGTGTTCTATTTGCTTCTCCAGTGTTCCCGTGAATTCTAGAGTCTTCCTTTCTGCAGCGATGTAGTTGGCCCATACAGTTTTCTTGTGGGTGTTGAATGTAATTGCCATCTTCTTAAGAGAAGCGTCCTTGACTTTGTCCACATCTACTTTAGTGAAATAACCTGGTAGGGTGAAATGTTCCATCAGAAAATCCCAAAGGGTTTTTTTGCTCTGTCGTCGACCCAAGTAACACTTGGACGTTTAGTTTTTGGCTCTTTCCATTCTTGAATGGAGATCGGGAGTATGTCCTTCACAAAAACTCCGCACTGACGAGTCCACTTCTTCGCAATGTTCTTAGGCGATCGGGGTTCGCCATTAGGTTTGACGGAGTCAATGTTGTACTTTACACCGTCCTTCAACTTTTTGCCCGGGCCTCGCTTTGTCTTGCTGTCTGTAGAAGCAGATTTGCTCGATCCGGAGGGCTGAAAGAAGGAAGATCAATTGGTTAATATATATTCAAATAAAATAAAACATGTGATGATCACCAGATGCCTGCTTATATAGATATATACCTCGCCGGTAGTCTTTGTTATTTGAAGATCAGCATTCTCTGTGTCATCATAAACATTGTTTGTGTCATCATAATCAGAATCATAGTTCATTACTTCATCAGCTCGGTCATCGAGATCGAATATCTTTTCATCACCCTCTCCGGTATTGTTCAAATATAGGGAGTCGTCGTCTGCTTCATTCAGATCATCTAGCCTGCCAGGGCTGCGTATGATGTCGAACAATTCCTCTTCTCTGTCTCTGCCGGTATTGTCCGCCATAGCTTTTACTTAACTAGTACAGAAGAAATATAGAACAATTTAGTATTCAAATTATAATGCATGGATGCAATCAATAAGGAAAAACTGAATCATATAGTACATAATATATATGCATCGTCTCAATTAATATATAATCTTGAATACATCATCGTCTCGAATAATATATATAATCTCGAATACATCGTCTAGAATATTATATATCGAATACATCACTGTCTAGGTACCTAATAAAGATCGAGTACTACAGAAGAATCTAGGGCGCCACTCGCGGTTCCTGGGGCGCGGGTGGTGGACACCCAAAGAGAAGGAACCATCACAGGATCATATCTCCGGTCATCTGCCCAAAGAACCTGCCAAGTAGTGGAGAACCTAACGCCGTCCATAGAAGCCATGTAGCGATGGACGTGCTCGTCTTGCTCCCTGACACGGCGACGCACCACCTCCGGCGGGGCCGTCTACCTCTGCACCGAATGTGGCCCACGCGAATGCCATCAAAGGAGATCAGGGTCGATGACGGGACCCGAGGCCGGGTTCCTCACCAAGTGGCGCGCCCCTCCAGGTAGCACCTCCCAGTGCCAGCCCGGCGGAGCCCAGTCCCGGACATGGGTCCTCTGAAGCATGACGTCATCACGAACGGGTCAACGGCGAGGATGCGGGCCGGGCATATCGTCGAGAACAAATACTATATGCCCGCAAAATGTAACATTAATCTAACATTCTATATGCAAATTCTAACAATTTGACATTAATCTAATTCATCTAACTAAAACTAATTATAAAATTTCTAACATTTCTAATTATATAACTAACATTTCTATAACATTTCTAATATTTCTATAACTAAAAAACAGAAAAATTGCTAATATTTCTATAAATATTTCTATAACTAAAAAACAGAAAAAAATTATAACATTTCTAATATTTATATAACTAAAAACATGAAAAATTTATAATATTTCTATATAACTACCATTTCTAAAAATATTTCTATAACTACAAAACAGAATAATTTCTAACATTTCTATAACTAAAAAAAAAGAAAAAAAATTCTATAATAAAAATTCTATAATGTGTGTGTGTGTAGTGTGTACATGTGTGTGCGTGTGTGGACATGGCGGACGGGTGAGCTCAACGGCGAGCCGATGACGGGCCGGCGACGACAGG
>NC_041386.1:701301938-701334184 GCF_002162155.2 Triticum dicoccoides | reverse complement strand
GGCGGGGCGCGGCGATGGGGCGGGGCGCGGCGACGGGGACGACGGGGACGGGGACGGTCGGGGCGGCGAAGAGGGGCGGGGACGACCGGGGTGGCGACGGCGACGGTGTCGATCGGGGCAGGTTGCACGTGCCGTCGACGGAGAGAAGAAACAGAGAGGGAAACTGAATTTTTTGCAAGTGTTGTATATATAGGATGGGCCTTTAGTACCAGTTGGAGCCACCAACTGGTACTAAAGGTCTGTTTTGGCCAGGCCAAGCGGCGGGAAGCGCCAACCTTTAGTACCGGGTCGTAGCACCAACCGGTACTAAAGACCCCCTCTTTAGTACCGGTTGCAACCACCACCCGGTATTAAAGGGGGTGCGCTGGTGCAGTGCGGTGCGGCAAGTTTAGTCCCACCTCGCTAGTCGAGGGGCTACCGCACTGGTTTATAAGCCCCAGTGCAGTAGCTCGCTCGAGCTCCTCTCCTAAGTAGGCCAACTGGGCCTACCTGTTCGGTGCTGCCCTGTGGGCCTACTGGGCCTTTGTGGGCCTGCATCCTGGCCCAACAGAAGGTTGTGTTTCTAGTCGTATGCAGGCCGCTTTGCCCTAGTAGGCGGGATTTTTATTTTCTTATTTTTTTTTTGCTTTATTTATTTTTGTTTTATTTATTTTTGAGTTGTTTTTTGCTGTATTTAGAGTTTATTTCTGAATATTTTTGCTTTAGGTACTAAATATTACAAACTTTCTGTTAGTGCCAGTAGTTTTCAAATTTGAATAGTTTAAATTTTGAATTATTTGAAATTTGTGTGAAATGCCTTTGTAACACATGAGTTTTCGTCCGAAACCCTGATACTTCGAAAGAGATTGTCCATTTTGTACACGAAGTGCATCCAGTTTTTGCCGTAACCCTCTCTACTTTTTTGCACATGCTATGTGGGTGAAATTATGATACCATGCCAACTTTCAACCTTTTTTGAGTTCATTTGAAATGCTTTTCAATTTCAGGGTCATTTAGCTGAAAAAAATTAGTAAATGCATGAAAGAATTTGTTTGCACATAAAATTTCTTCGCGTTTCAAATGCCAAAACACATAACTACCCTAACTATTACAGAGATTCTCTCCTGGGTGTGAAACACAGAAGAAAGTGAAGATAGTGAAGCCGATAACATCCCGGATCTTTGGGTGTGAAACTTTTTCTTCGCGTGTGTCCCTTTGCACCACAGCAATGGAAAATCTTCAACATTTAACTGGATGCTCGGGTCAATATTCACTGTGAATGGAGCAATTTCATCAAACTTTTCATAATCTTCTGACATGTCTGTCTTGTCATCCACTCCCACGATGTTTCTTTTCCCTAAAAGAACTATGTGGCGCTTTGGCTCGTCGTATGATCCATTCGCTTCCTTATCTTTTCTTTTTCTCGGCCTGGTAGACATGTCTTTCACATAAAAAACCTGCGCCACATTGTTCTTCTGCATACGCAAGATTGTTGAGATCCACTGTTGTCATTCCGCACTGCGGGTCTTCCGTTACCCCGCCTCGTGTCATATTGACCCATTTGCACCGAAACAAAGGGACCATCAAACCACCTCCATAGTTAAGTTCCCATGTGTCCTCTATGTAACCATAATATGTTTCCTTTCCCGTGTTGGTTGTTGCATCAAAGCGGACACCATTGTTTTGGTTGTTGATCTTCTTATCTTGGGCGATCGTGTAAAATGTATTTCCATTTATCTCGTACCGTTTGAAAGTCATTATATTCGAAGATGGTAACTAGGACAGCGAGTACAGGTCATCTTCAATATCGCCATCATGCATGGCACATTTCTGCAACCAACCGGCGAAAGTCCTCGTTTGTTCACGTGTAATCCAGTCGTCAGAATGCTCCGGGTGTTTGGAGTGTAGAAAATTCTTGTGTTCCTCCATATACGGAGCCACCAAGGCGGAATTCTATAGAACTCTGTAGTGTGCTTCAGTGAGAGAATGCCCGTCCATACATATTATTTGATCCCCTTATAGCATGCCTTTTCCATCCAGTCTGCCCTCATGCCGCAATTCAGGAACACCAATCGGCTTAAGGCCAGGAATAAAGTCAATACAAAACTCAATGACCTCCTCATTTTCATGGCCCTTCGCGATGCTTCCTTCTGGCCTAGCACGGTTATGAACATATTTCTTCAAGACTCCCATGAACCTCTCAAAGGGGAACATATTGTGTAGAAATACAGGACCCAAAATGTTAATCTCTTCGCAAAGGTGAACTAGGACGTGTGTCATGATGTTGAAGAAAGATGGTGGGAACACCAACTCAAAACTGACAAGACATTGCACCAAATCATTCTGTAACCTTGGTATGATTTCTGGATCGATTACCTTCTGAGTGATGGCATTAAGGAATGCACATAGCTTCACAATGGCTAATCGAACGTTTTTCGATAGAAGCCCCCTCAATGCAACCGGAAGCAGTTGCGTCATAATCACGTGGCAGTCATGAGACTTTAGGTTCTGGAACTTTTTCTCTGCCATATTTATTATTCCCTTTATATTCGACGAGAAGCCAGACGGTACCTTCATGCTGAGCAGGCATTCAAAGAAGATTTCTTTCTCTTCTTTGGTAAGAGTGTAGCTGGCCTGACCCTGATGTATGTCGTCTTTTCTGTGTGTACGTTGCTGCTCCTCCCGTGCCTCTGGTATATCTTTTGTCTTCCCATACATGCCCAAGAAGCCAAGAAGGGTCACGCAAAGATTCTTCGTCACGTGCATCACGTCGATTACGGAGCGGACCTCTAGGTCTTTCCAATAGGGCAGGTCCTAAAATATAGATTTATTCTTCCACATGGCCGTGCGTCCGTCAGCGTCCTTCGGAACAGGTTGTCCGCCAGGACCCTTTCCAAAGATTACCTTCAAATCCTTGACCATATCATGTACATCAGCACTAGTACGGTGGCGAGGCTTCATCCGGTGATCCGCCTCACCTTTGAAATGCTTGCCTTTCTTTCTTACGGGATGCCTACTCGGAAGAAATCGACGATGTCCCAGGTACACATTCTTCCTACAACTCTCCAAATATATACTGTCAGTATTATCCAAACAGTGCGTGCATCCGTGGTATCCCTTGTTTGTCTGTCCTGAAAGGTTACTGAGAGCAGGCCAATCATTGACGGTCATGAACATCAATGCCTTTAGGTCAAATTCTTCCTGTAGGTACACATCAATGTCGTTGTCGGGTTGCTTAGGGCCTTGGATGAGCATTGGCATCATAATGAACTTCCGCTTCACACACAACCAAGGAGGAAGGTTATACAAACATAGAAAGTGGCCGGAAGAAAAAAATCATAGGCCCCTAGCTCAAAGCACAACTCATGACCCCGCCAAAGGTCCATGTCCTCTAGTCCAATTGTACTCCTTGCCATCCTCATTGAAAGTGGCCATGGTGTCCACCTGACTGAAATGTGTTCGAATTTGACTGTTGACGCCTGATTTTGGCAAGATACAGAGTGAAAGGGTTTTCAGCATGAAAAGTTTCACATCACCGAGTGGAACAACTTTGATGTTTAGGTTATCATCATCCGACTCCATCTTAGGGGCCGAAATTGTATTCCGAGTGGCAGAATTGAATATTCCGAGTGGTTTTCGGCCGATCATGCCTTCAAGACGACCTCGGATGAAGGTGTACTCTAAAATAATTGTCTTCGTCTCGTCGAGGCAATCAATTTTGATATATAAATCATCTCAATCCGAGTTCATATGCAAAAGTTAGAGGCGATACACTGCAGACCGAAGCTGAATGGAAATATGGCGCGAAGTACCACACACCCTGTCTGATGGGTCGCGCGAGCAATTAGGCCCTTAAGAAGTCCTTGAATTGGAAAAACTTCAACACAAGAAAGTTTCGCCTCGTCGAGCTGATCGATTTTCATATATAATTCGTCTCAATCCGAGGTCGTATGGGACCTGAGGAGACAAATCAAGATCAGCCTATGTATTCGGTCGAGTGAAAAGCTTGCCGTCCGAGTGAAAACTTACCGGTTGAGTGAAAGCTTAACTTTCGAGTAAAAACTTACCGATCGATAAAAAGCTTACCATCCGTGTGAAAATTTACCGGTCGAGTGAAAATTACCGGTCGAGTGGAAGTTTGCTGACCGGATGAACTTATTATTATCCGAATAAAAATATAGTCATCCGAGTGAAAGATTGTTTTCCGAGTGAAAAAGTCCAGTCGGATGGTCCGAGTGAAAGTCTCTAATATCCGAGTGGATGAGCTCGAATCCGAGTGAAACTGAACATGTGCCCGAAAGTTTATCAAGATGACCTCGGATGAAGAAGTGTTCAATACAGAAGTTATGCATATCATCAAGACGGTAAACTTTGGTTTTGGAGTCATCATCATCAGAGGTAGTATATGGCCTACAAGTTCACTACAAGACTCGGATAATCCAGTCTACTGCAAGACTGAGTCCGACTGGAAGGTAAAGATGAACTCTAGGAGTATTCAAGATGGCCTTATTTGAAAAAGTAATCAACATGAGAGTTGTTCGTATCATCGAGGCGCACAAGTTTGATATTTGGGCTGTCTTGATCGGAGATCATATGCAAGCTCGGCGGCCCGCGCAAGAAGGAAGACAGAGTTTGGGCCAGATTCAGACTGAATCCGAGTTGGAATAGAACTAGGACTCTAGGATGCGAATTTATGTAATTTTTCTTGTAAGGAAAGCCTAGATGAATCCTTTACTTGTACGGGAAGTCCAGCCGCCTCTTATATATGTTGGGGGTGACGGCCGATTGAACAACACACAATCGAACAAATCAATATACTACTTTTTCATCTACGTTTTATCTCTCCACCGTTTTTCTCTCTCGTTCTTCGCTGTTCTTCGTGTTTGAGAGCTGCGAATCTCGAGGCTCTAGGGGCGAGCGAATCGACCTAGGGCAGCCCATAGCCGCCGCACTCCCTGACGGGGTCCCTCCCGGGTGCGCGGGGTTTTGGGTCTGCAAAAGCGCCCGCCGACTGTCTTGCGTATCGCGCTGTCGGTCGGGTCTCCTTCGACGTGAGCTGCGGTGCATCACCCCCGGCGTCGAGGGTACACGTGACGTGTTCGTGTATCAACACACTTTTTGGCGACTCCGCTGGGGACCGAAGATCAATCATCATCATCCACCATGTCCGATCTTCCCAAGCCATCTGAGGTAGACGCCGATAACATCATTAAGCCCAGTCTTCATGAGATATCGGCCGATCATCGCCAAGTCTATGAGGAGTACAAGAAGGCGCACGAAGAGAAGGATTTGCAAGAGTTCCTTGCAAAGTCCAAGAAGGATCGCCAAGGCAACATCACTCCGATTGAAGAAATCAAGTTCCCTCCTCTTCAAGCCGGGCAGGTTAAACCTTCTGTGAGTACTACCTTTTCTCCTGAGCAGTGGGCTGAGATTGAAAGTCGTATTCCTGATGGTAACAATCTAGTCTATCAAACTTTCATAGAAAATACTAATGCTAATAAGAATACATCCCAATCGACTAGTGGTAATGATGGTGTAGCTGCTAGTGTGCAAAACCCTAATCTGGCTTTACCTATTGCATCGGCGCCTCCCGTGCCGATGGCTTATTATCCTACCCAAACAAATCAGATTGTGGCTGCACCCATTAATCCTATTATGAGCATGCCAAGTTCGGTGGCAATGCCGAACCCAACCTTACCTACAGCTACAACCACTCGACCACTAGCAAATTATGGGTCAACATACATGCCACAGTTCCTACCTACAACTAGTAGTCCTACTCCTCCTATGCCGCTGCCACAAGTTTCATCGTCCACTATGGATGATGGTCTAGCTAATCTTAGAGAGGCGATGGCTTAGAGGCTTCGAGAGAATTTTGGGGTTGAGTTACCTCGGAATCGGATTTACCAAAAGCCGTACCCCGAGTACTTTGATACCATCCAGTGCCCTCCAGGATATAAAATTCCAGATTTTGTTAAGTTCAATGGAGAGGGCACAAAAACCACATGGGAGCATGTTAGTCAATACTTGGCACAATTAGGTGAAGCAGGCTCACTAAATGAGTTGAAAGTGCGTTTATTTCCTTAATCATTAACTGGTACCGCATTTTCATGGTTTTCTTCTTTACCACATGGTTCCATTCGAGTTTGGTCGCAGCTAGAGCAGAAATTTCATGATCACTTTTACAGCGGCGACAATGAACTCAAGTTGTCACATCTAACATCGGTTAAACAGAAGCATGATGAATCGGTCTCCGATTACGTCAAGAGATTCAGAGAAATGAAAAACCGATGTTTTAGTTTGGTGATAACCGAGAGAGACTTGGCAGACCTAGTGCTGAGTGGTTTGAGAACTCCCATTAGAGAAAAGCTAGAAGGCTATGAGTTCTTAAATATTAACCAAGTCTTACAAAGGGCTTTGGCTCAGGAAATCCGAAGCAAAGATCTCAAAGAAGTGCATAGATACAAAGCCGATCGTCCAAAGATGAATATGGTGGAATATGATAGTGATTACTCGGACAATGAGCGTGATGTTTTTGCTACTGAATTTGTTTGGCCATCTAAGTCCAAACCCTTTACTTGCAATGATCTGAAACCGATTCATAAGAATCGTGATGAAGAGATGAAGTTTACTTTTAACATTGCTAAGTGTGATAGAATATTTGGTGCTTTGCTACAGGCTAAGATTATTAGAATATCTCATAGTTTACTGCCGTTTGAAGAGCTGAAACGGCGTGCTTATTTCAAGTATCATAATTCTTTTTCTCATGCTACTAACAATTGCAATGTTTTTCGACGACAGATACAATCAGCCATTAATGACGGATGATTGAACTTTTCTGAGATGCAAGTTGATAAACAACCCTTTCCAATGAACACCATGGATTTAGAAGGGAAGAAGCTGCTCATTCGGCCAGAGGTAGCTGAATCTGCTAATAAAGCTAATGTCATTGTTGGTGAGCCCAGGAAAGACAAGGAGGGCGACAAGGTCTTGGGGAGACATGTTGTGCTTGATAAGCAACCCGATGGCTAGGAAGTGATCAAGATCACCATCAAGAATCCTACGCTCGGGTGGCAAACACAGGTGCAGCAGGACACTCGAGTTAAATTTGTCAAGCCCAAGAGTCCAGAAGTTGGCAAATGGAAGAGGAATGAAGCTAAAGTGCAACGCAAGCGGATCAAGCCAACTTTTGATATGTTGCTATCCAAATATGCTAATCAGTCGGCTGGTTCCAGCTCTAACCGGCCATCATACTTGAAACGACCAAGGTCACCATAAGATGATATATTCAGTCAGTATGTGAAACCGAGTGGACCAAGGGCATAGTTTTCAGAAGACCAGAGGCAATCTGTGTGGAATCGACTTGATTACTCATATAATGGCTGACTGAACATCGGTGACTATCAGTCGGCTGGTCAAAATATGCGACCGAGGGGAAAATATCCTAGTGTAAGAATGCACCCAGGTGGAAGCTATCCAAGTGAAAAAATGTGGCCAAGTAGATTCCATCCGACTGAATTCCATCCAAGTGGATTCCATCCGAATGACATCCATCCGAGTGGATTCCATCAGAGTAAAAAGGTGCGCTCGAGTGGAAATTTCATGCATCTGGAAAGTCGAAAAGAATGGCGTGTTAAATCACCAGATGCTGCAGTAGTTGAGTCGGGAAAAGGCAAGGGGAAAATGGATGCCAACTCACTTGTCTTGGGCACCGAAACATTCCCCATACAACAGCCGACTGTGCATAACCGCTCGACTGAGCCGATACTTATTATCGCGCCAAAACACTCGGCTAATGACTATGAAGCAAGCACCAGCCAAGTAAAGGTGAGAGATGCTAAATACACTCAACCAAAGTGGTGTCCTCCAGGGCTAACAAAGACACATAAGACGAAATTACAGAGGTTAAGGAGTCAAGAGATGGCAGAGCAGGAGGCCGAGAAGCAAAGGGATAAGTTGTTCAATGGCACTCGGCCCATGGTTCCAGCAAAACAAGTGTGGAGGCCAAAACAAATACAAGATACATCAACTTCTACATCTATCACAGAAGTGCATACACCACCCAAGGAGGACGATGTGACAGCTATTACATTGTCTGCGACACTTCTTACTTCTCCTTCACTCGGCCAGATTTCAGAATCGGTTGATCCACTTGAAGAAGAGGTTGATATGTTGGACTATGAGTTTACACCGGTTCATGAAGGTATGGATATCAATATGGTGTATTACTTACCTGCTGAGTTTCATGCTGTAGATGAGGAAGGGGAGGTGGCTCAGCTGGATTTTGGCCCTAAAAATGCAATATTCGAGAAGCCAAAAGAACCAGTAACGCATTTGAAACCGTTATATCTCAGAGGTCATGTCAATGGGTCGCCGCTCACTCGGATGCTTGTGGATGGAGGTGCTGTGGTAAATCTTATGCCCTATTCGGTCTTCAAGAAATTGGGTTTGCCTGATGAAGAATTGATCAAGACCAATATGGTGCTCAACGGGTTTGAAGGCAAAGAGAAAATTGAAGCCAAAGGTGTAATGTATGTGGAGCTTACAGTCGGAAGCAAAACTTTGGCTACTGCATTCTTTGTCGCTGAGGTGCAAGGTAACTACAACGTTATACCAGGCCGTGATTGGGTTCATGCAAACCAATGCGTGCCATCCACTATGCACCAGTTTTTGATTTAGTGGGTTGATGATGAAGTGGAAGTCATTCTTGCGGATAACTCGGCCTATGTTGCTTTGGCCGATGCATCGGTGGATTGGCAACATCCCAATGCTACTTGCTTGACGGGACGTGACTTATCAGAGTTTGATTTTCTCAGCGCGACCAAGAATGGTTTTGTGCCCATGTCTTTAAAGCCGACTGAATTCAATCGGCTCCAAGGTATGATATGTTTAAATGGATCCTAATTCCGAGTGGTTACAAAAACGTCTTGTAAAATATCGGACCAGCGAGAACGATATGTATGAATCTATTGAGGAGTTGGATGACATGGATAAACTTGGACAAGGTTTTACATCGGCCGATCCGTTAGAAGAGGTAGATATCGGAGACGGATCAGTCAGTCGACCGACATTTGTAAACAAAAATTTGAAAGCCGGTTGTAAAGCTAGGTTAATCGAGCTATTGAAAGAATATGTTTGTTGCTTTGCATGGGAATATCATGAGATGCCAGGTTTAAGCCGAGATCTAGTAGAGCATCGGTTACCTATAAAGGCCGGTTTTAGACCATATAAACAGTCGACCAGAAAGTTTAATCCAAAAACATATGACCGGATCAAGGAAGAGATCGGGTGACTGCTTGAAGCTAATTTCATTCGACCTTGCAGGTATGCCGAGTGGATTTCTAATATTGTCCCAGTGGAGAAGAAGGGATCCGGCAAGTTGATGGTGTGCATTGACTTCAGAGATTTGAGTAGGGCTACACCCAAAGATGAGTATCCCATGCCAATAGCCCATATGCTTATTAATGATGCTTCTGGACATAAGGTTATTAGCTTTTTAGATGGTAATGCCGGATACAATCAAATTTTTATGGTCGAAGAAGACATGTACAAAACAGCTTTTCGATGTCCTGGTTTCCTTGGTTTATTCGAGTGGAAAGTGACGACATTCGGATTAAAAAATGCTGGAGCCACATATCAAAGGGCTATGAATTTGTTTTTTCATGATTTACTCGGTATCATACATGAAGTTTATATTGATGATATTGTTGTCAAATCGGATGCTTTTGAATCTGACTTGGCCGATTTGCGTTTAGCTTTTGAAAGAATGAAAAAGTATGGACTAAAGATGAATCCTTTGAAATGTGCATTCGGCGTGTCAGCTGGCAAATTTTTGGGTTTCATTATTCATGAAGATGGCATCGAAATTGATCCCAAAAAGATAGAGGCCATACAGAAAGTGGAGGCTCCAACATGCAAGAGAGATATACAAAAGTTGCTTGGCAAGGTCAATTATTTGAGAAGGTTCATAGCTAATCTGTCAGGGAAAGTTGATGCATTTACTCCTATCCTTCGGTTAAAGAATGATGTTGATTTCACTTGGGGGGCAAAATAGTAAGAAGCCTTTGATATGATCAAGAATTATTTGTGCACTCCTCCGGTGATGAAAGCACCCAAGCATAGAGAGCCTTTTAAGCTTTATATCGCAGCAGAGGAAGTTGTTACTGGTGCTGTTTTGACTCAAGATACCGAAGGAATAGAGCATGCCATTACGTATTTGAGCAGACGCTTATTGGACGCCGAGAGAAGGTATACATTTATTGAAAAACTATGTCTATGCTTATATTATGCTTGCACAAAATTGAGACATTACTTAGTGCCGAGTTCTTGTGTAGTAGCTTGTCAAACCGATGACATTATGTACATGTTGCATAGGCCAATTCTTAGTGGTAGAATTGGCAAGTGGGCTTATGCTTTGATTGAATATGGTTTGGCTTAATTGTTGAACATCGGATTAATGACAAGCATGATGTTGATATAAACCTTGTTTCATTAGTGCCATGGAGATTATACTTTGATGGTTCAGTTTGTAGCAATGGACAAGGTGTTGGTATTGTTTATATATCTCCTCATGGTTCTTTTTTTCAAGCCTCATGCCGCTTAGAATATTTTTGCACAAACAATCAAGCCAAATATGAAGCATTGTTATTCGGTTTAGAGATGTTACTTGCTATAGGTGTTACACATATTGAGGCTTATGGTGATTCGTTACTAGTGGTGCAGCAAATATCCAAAGTCTTTCAGTGTTTGGATGAATCACTTAATGTTTATCTTGATAAATGCCTAGATATAATTTCTACTTTGGATTGTTTTAGCATTGCACATATATCTAGACATGACAACTGGAAAGCGAATGAGTTGGCACAACAAGCATCTGGATATCATGTTGATCATTGCATGTTTCATATCTCTCAAAGACCGATGTCTTGTCTTGCCAATATGGGAGAGGCCGAACCTGAACCCACTGATTCGGCCATTAACAAAAAATCTAGTGCAGGTGATAATTCCGACTGGAGAAAGCCCATTGTTGATTACTTGTGCAATCCAAGTGAAAGGGTGGACAGGGCTGTTCGGCGTATGGCTTTCAAGTATACAATGAGAGATGATGGTCTTTATCGTCGAACAGTCGATGATGTTCTTCTAAAGTGTTTGGATGAGTACCGGGCAAGAGTTGCTATGGGAGAAGTACATGAAGGTATTTGTGGCCCTCACCAGTCAGCTCCCAAGATGAAATGGTTATTGCGACGTGCTGGGTTTTATTGGCCGACTATGATTAATGATTGCTTCAGATATTATAAAGGGTGTGAAGCTTGTCAAAAGTTTGGTGATATTCAATTGGCTCCTGCTGCTATGTTACATCCTATTATCAAACCGTGGCCTTTCAGAGGTTGGGGTTTAGATTTCATTGGACAAATTCACCCGTCTTCCTCAAAAGGGCATCGGTTCGTATTGGTGGCAACTGATTATTTCACTAAATGGTCTGAAGCAGTACCTCTCAAGAACATGACACATACGGAGGTAATTCAATTCATAACCGAACACATTATTCATAGATTCGGTATTCCTCAAATGTTAACTACAGATGAAGGTTCATCTTTTATGTCACACCAAGTCAGAGAGTTTGCCGAATCTTATAATATAAAGTTGCTCAATTCCTCTCCGTATTATGCCCAAGCTAATGGACAAGCCGAGTCTAGCAATAAAATTTTAATCAAGCTCATCAAGAAGAAGATTGAGGATAATCCGAGGAGATGGCATGAGTTGTTGTTCGAAGCTTTATGGGCACATAGAATTTCAAGGCATGGTGCTACGAGGGTAACTCCATATGAGCTAGTATATGGTCAAGAGGCTGTTTTACCAGTGGAAGTAAATTTGAATGCTTTGAGAATAGCCAAACAAAATGATTTATCGGCAGTAGACTTTTATAACTTGATGATGGATAATATTGATGAAGTTGCCGATAAACGTTTGGTTGCTTTGAAGTCCATAGAGAGAGACAAGTTGAGGGTTGCAAGAGCTTACAATAAGTTGAGGGTTGCAAGAGCTTTCAAGTTGGTGATTTCGTCGGGAAAGTGATTCTGCCGATTTGTTCAAGAGATAGAAAATTTGGAAAGTGGTCTCCAAGTTGGGAAGGTCCTTTTAGGATTACAAGAGTTGTTCCCGGAAATTCATATTTGATGGAATCAATACAAGGGGCATTGTTACCCCGAGCTCTCAACGGAAAATATTTGAAGAAGTACCATCCGAGTGTGTGGCAGGAAGCCTGAGTAGGCAATGGCCGATATACAATTATAGCCCTTAGCACAAACATGGATGATACATAATTATCTCCCTGAGGAAAATAAATGGCCGATGGAGTGTTGACATCGTCCTTAGAAGGAACACTATGCATATTATTTTTCGGCGTGCAAGCTTTGCCGAAAAACAGGGGGCCATGTGTTGACGCCTGATTTTGGCAAGATACAGAATGAAAGGGTTTTCAGCATGAAAAGTTTCACATCACCGAGTGGAACAACTTTGATGTTTAGGTTATCATCGTCCGACTCCATCTTAGGGGCCGAAACTGTATTCCGAGTGGCAGAATTCAATATTCCGAGTGGTTTTCGGCCGATCATGCCTTCAAGACGACCTCGGGTGAAGGAGTACTCTAAAAGAATTGTCTTCGTCTCGTCGAGGCAATCAATTTTGATATCTAAATCATCTCAATTCGAGTTCATATGCAAAAGTTAGAGGCGATACACTGCAGACCGAAGTTGAATGGAAATATGGAGCGAAGTACCAGACACCCTGTCTGATGGGTCGCTCGAGCAATTAGGCCCTTAAGATATCCTTGAATCGGAAAAACTTCAACACAAGTAAGTTTCGTGTCGTCGAGCCGATCGATTTTCATATATAATTCGTCTCAATCCGAGGACGTATGGGACCTGAGGAGACAAATCAAGATCAGCCTATGTTTTCGGTCGAGTGAAAAGCTTGCCGTCCGAGTGAAAACTTACCGGTCGAGTGAAAGCTTAACTTTCGAGTAAAAACTTACCGATCGATAAAAAGCTTATCATCCGAGTGAAAATTTACCGGTCGAGTGAAAATTACCGGTCGAGTGGAAGTTTGCTGACCGGATGAACTTATTATTATCTGAATAAAAATATAGTCATCCGAGTGAAAGATTGTTTTCCGAGTGAAAAAGTCCAGTCGGATGGTCTGAGTGAAAGTCTCTAATATCCGAGTGGATGAGCTCGAATCTGAGTGAAACTGAACATGTGCCCGAAAGTTTATCAAGATGACCTCGGATGAAGAAGTGTTCAATACAGAAGTTATGCATATCATCAAGACGGTAGACTTTGGTTTTGGAGTCATCATCATCAGAGATAGTATATGGCCTACAAGTTCACTACAAGACTCGGATAATCCAGTCTACTGCAAGACCGAGTCCGACTGGAAGGTAAAGATGAACTCGAAGAGTATCCAAGATGGCCTTATTTGAAAAAGTAATCAACATGAGAGTTGTTCGTATCATCGAGGCGCACAAGTTTGATATTTGGGCCGTCTTGATCGGAGATCATATGCAAGCTCGGCGGCCCGCGCAAGAAGGAAGACAGAGTTTGGGCCAGATTCAGACTGAATCCGAGTTGGAATAGAACTAGGACTCTAGGACACGAATTTATGTAAATTTTTCTTGTAAGGAAAGCCTAGATGAATCCTTTACTTGTACGGGAAGTCCAGCCGCCTCTTATATATGTTGGGGGTGACGGCCGATTGAACAACACACAATCGAACAAATCAATATACTACTTTTTCATCTACGTTTTATCTCTCCACCGTTTTTCTCTCTCGTTCTTCGCTGTTCTTCGTGTTTGAGAGCTACGAATCTCGAGGCTCTAGGGGTGAGCGAATCGACATAGGGCAGCCCATAGCCGCCGCACTCCCTGACGGGGTCCCTCCCGGGTGCGCGGGGTTTCGGGTCTGCAAAAGCGCCCGCCGACTGTCTTGAGTATCGCGCTCTCGGTCGGGTCTCCTTCGACGTGAGCTGCGGTGCATCACCCCCGGCGTCGAGGGCACACGTGACGTGTTCGTGTGTCAACATTGACCAATTACAATATGATGATCTTGACCACCGCATGACACACTTACAATTGAGCCATACCAGCGCATGGAAAATTTTAAACTTCTAAAACTAATCATGTCATCGTGTGAAGCTGCATGTTGACGGGTCATTCGTCGAAGCCAATGGTGGATTAGCAGGAGCCGATATGATCCTACGTGATAATAACGGCAATATTGTCTTCTCCGCTTGTCGTTCCATCTTACATTTTTCCAGACCACTCCTAGCTGAGTTGTTGGCATGCCAGGAGGGATTAAACCTTGCTCTACAATGGTCTACACTATCGGTGGACATTGAGATGGACTACATGGATGCAGTCAAGTTGATCAAGTCGTCTACCCTTGACAGATCGCCACATAGGATGATAGTTCAAGACATTAAGAGGCTCCTTGGTGAAAGGGATATCAATATTGCTCATGTAAGTAGGAATCAGAACCTTGTTTCCACACTCTTGTTGCTTTCGGATGATCGGAGGGCGAACTGTAGTTTGGTTGCGCTCTGGACCTGCAGACGTTCCTCTGCTATGTACGAACGAATTTTCCAACGGTTGAGTAATGAAATCCTTTTAACCCCGCAAAATAAAATAAAATAAAACTAATCCTGTCGAGCGCAAGGAAGTGTTTAAAAAATTATAATAAATGTCTATAATAAGGTTAAATTGATTGTTGCTTTTCGGAGAAAAAAGTTTCGACGTTAAATGGTCATCTTGGTGTTCATCTGATGGAAGAGTAGTGGTTCATGGAATTGTTTGTGGATCATTTTATTTTTTTTCTTGTTGAAGAAATAAAAATGCTTATTTGTTTTTAATAAAAATTGGATTTATTTTTTTTAAGGAAAACATTATTTGAACAGTTTTTTATATTATGTATATTTTTTGATTTGTGAACATTTGTTAATGTATTTGTTTTAAAAAAATGATTTTCTGGACTTTTAAAAAATTGTAAACATATATAAAACAGTCAACATTTTTAAAATTATTTTTACTATGTTGATTTTTTGTAGATAGAGTTTTTTAGTTTATAGATATAGTTTATTGTTTGGTTGGAAAGAGTTATTTTTCGTTCATAATTTAGGCTTGGCCCAAACACTTCACGTGACACACTCTCTTTTCCTATATTAAAAAAAATGGACGCACACGAAGTGCCCATTCTCCCTTCTCGTTCCCAATCTCAAGTTTTCTTCCCAGCGCCGCCTCCGCTGCACACGAAGCTGCCGCCCAGGCCCACATCTCGAGCGCCTCCTGCGACCAGCGCCCCTGCCCTGTACTCCTCCTCCTCCTTCCATTCCACTATCTGCTAGTTCGCCGCGCTCGTTGCCCTCTCTCTCACATCTCCGTTTCTGCCGCAGATCGAGACCGCCATGGACACCAAGCGCTGCTCACCTCCGAGTCGCACGCCTGATACGTCTTCAACGTATCTATAATTTTTGATTGTTCCATGCTATTATATTACCTGTTTTGGATATTTATGGTCTTTATTCTACATATTTATATCATTTTTGGGACTAACCTACTAACCGGCAGCCCAGCCCATATTGCCGGCCTATTTCAGTATTTCGAAGAAAATGAATATCAAACAGATTCCAAACGGAATGAAACTTTTGGAAGCGTTATTTTTGGAACAAATCTGATCCGGAGAGCCTGGAGTGCAAGTCAAGAAAGCTCCGAGGGCCCCACGAGATAGGAGGGCGTGCCCCCCCTGTATGGTGCGCCCCCTGTCTCGTGGGCCCCTCGGGCGTCCACCGACGTACTTCTTCCTCCTATATATATCCACGGACCCCAAAAACATTCAGGGGCATCACAAAACACAATTTCCCCCACCGTAACCTTCTGTATCCGCGAGATCCCATCTTGGAGCCTTCGCTGGCACTCTGCCGGAGGGGGAATTGACCACGGAAGGCCTCTACATCAACATCATTGCCCCTCCTATGAGTTGTGAGTAGTTTACCACAGACCTACGGGTCCATAGTTATTAGCTAGATGGCTTCTTCTCTCTTTTTGGATGTCAATACAATGTTCTCCCCCTCTCTTGTGGAGATCTATTTGATGTAATCTCTTTTTGCGGTGTGTTTGTCGAGATCCGCTGAATTGTGGGTTTATGATCAGATTTATCTATGGATATTAATTGAATCTTCTCTGAATTCTTTTACGTATGATTGAGTTATCTTTGCAAGTCTCTTTGAATTATCGGTTTGGTTTGGCCTACTAGATTGATCTTTCTTGCCATGGGAGAAGTGCTTAGCTTTGGGTTCAATCTTACGGTGTTCTTACCCAGTGACAGAAAGGGTTGCAAGACACGTATTGTATTGTTGCCATCGAGGATAATAATATGGGGTTTATATCATATTGCATGAGTTTATCCCTCTACATCATGTCATCTTGCTTAATGCGCTACTCCGATCTTATGAACTTAATACTCTAGATGCATGCTGGATAGCGGTCGATATGTGGAGTAATAGTAGTAGATGCAGGCAGGAGTCGGTCTACTTGTTATGGACGTGATGCCTATATACATGATCATGCCTAGATAACGTCATAATTATTCGCTTTTCTATCAATTGCTTGACAGTAATTTGTTCACCCACCGTAATACTTATGCCCTCGAGAGAAGCCTCTAGTGAAACCTATGGCCCCCGGGTCTATCTTTTATCATATTTGCTTTCAATCTACTTTTATTTGCATCTTTACTTTCTTGCATCTATATCATAATATACCAAAAATATATTAATCTTATCATACTATCTCTATCAGATCTCACTTTCGCAAGTGGCCGTGAAGGGATTGACAACCCCTTTATTGTGTTGGTTGCGAGTTCTCAGTTTGTTTGTGTAGGTGCATGGGACTTTTGAGGAGCCTCCTACTGGATTGATACCTTGGTTCTCAAAACTGAGGGAAATACTTACGCTAAACTTTGCTGCATCACCCTCTCCTCTTTGCGGAAAACCAACGCTAGCTCAAGACGTAGCAAGAAGGATTTCTGGCGTCGTTGCCGGGGAGGTCTTCGCTCAAGTCAAGACATACCAAGTACCTATCACAAACCCATCTCCCTCACATTTACATTATTTGCCATTTGCCTCTCGTTTTCCTCTCCCCCACTTCACCTTTGCCATTTTATTCGCCCTCTCTTTCCCAATCTTCTCCTCTCTTTTGCTTGTCTTTTTGTTTGCTCGTGTCTCCATATGCCTTCTATGTTCTTGCATTTTTTCTTGCTAAAAATCTATTGATATGGATCCACTTAAAGTGTTCTACTTGGATCATCTTCGATCCTTATGCGCTCGTGCTGAAACCCCAACTAGCCTAGTTGATGGGAAATCTTTAGATGAGCATGCTCATTTTGTGCGTCATCGTATATCAGAAAAGGGGAAGGTCTTATCGTATCATATAAATAGTTTGCTATGCTATGCTTGGAATCTTTGTGAAATTTTTGATTTACTTGTTGCTCTAAGAACCCTAAAAAACACCTTCCTTACCTATGTGAGTTCAATGATAATGAAATCTTATCTTCTTATGCAAAGGGTGTTTATAGTTACTATGATATCGAACAAATTGAAGAATTTGTCATTTTTAAGGGTGCTCATGAACTTGTCTCTTTAATTGAAAAGTATGATTTTACTCTTAACAAGTCTGAAAATTCCGTCATACTTAAATATTGCAATGAAAACTTTGCTCATAATGTCTATGTCACTACAACAAGACCCCAACTATAGCAACGCATTTTTCCGCATCTAAAAGTCTATATATGCGTTGTTAGGGTCTTTACCAACGGTTTGGGATGCGTAGCCTTATTCAGTGTCGCTAGCGCATGATACAACGGTTATACTTCCGTTGGTAAAAGGAACCGTTGCAAGGCTACAACACATAAAACCGACTTTTACAACACTCAATATACATTGGTGGTTAATGTACAGGAAGTCAAATCTCATTGCTTGGCAACAAAGAATTTGCAAAGCTTCAGGTGTTTTACATATAAAATGTGAATAATATTTTATATATTGCGAGCAATAAATTAATGCTCCACATAATGGTGATAAGAATTTATATCAAGTCAGAAGAAAAAATATACATACGAGAGGAAGAAATCATATATTGGAAAAAATAGTGAGATTACAATTGTTGATATTACATAAGGAATAGCATCCAAATGCGATGCATAATCTAAATATTCTCTTAACAACGAAACTTAAACTGAAAGCATCCATCAACATGCCTACAACTTAACTAAAACTTAACCGAGGAACATCATCTGACAGTAACATCATCCCTACAACTTAACTAAAACTGAAAACACCCATCATAACTACAACTGAAAACACCCATCATCGTCATCATCGTTAACTGGAACATCATCGTCATCATCGCAGTATACTTGCCACACACCCATATAAGCATTAATATATCTTTTGAATCTACACAGAAAATAACAAAATAAACAGTTAATACACAATGCATTGACATGATGCAAATAGTGCCAGGTTGCCCAGCAAATAAGAAATATTACTTCTTGCAAAGGGTCATTACTTCTGAATAATTGGTTGGTCGGCTAGATTACGACTATTACAAAGAAAAGTTGTGATCTGAAAGTATTCCCTTACAACTCAATATACGACTTCAGGTGACAAAAGTAACATAAACAAACTTGGAGAAAAATAAATAGATGTTATTGTGGCCTAAAAGCAAGCCACTAATAACATAGTACCTACTTAGTTGACTGGTTAAAAGCACAACAGACACTGCTCATATGGAACAGTGGAAGCCACTTAATGGGAATTTCAGCAATTTATGAACCATGACAACACGAGTTCATGTGGGTAATTCAGCAATTTATGAATCAAAGTGGTGAGATGTCAGTGGTCAGTTTAGCAATGTATGAATCAAAAAGGCAAGAGCATCTAAGAAGAACAACTTGCATTTTCGTCTTCAAAAACAGTTAAGATATGGAGATCATATACAATTACCAGAACCATGACTACAAACACTAACGTATCTTGGACAAATCTACTCGCAGCTCCAGCCATCCATGATGTTGGCCTCCATCTCGATAGTGCCTAAACGGATGAGTGCGATGCCTCACATTAAATTACACACAACAATAGGTACACCATTGGCAAGATAGGAGTACATAAATAGTTGAATAAGAGCGGGAAAGGAGGCTGAAAACTGGTTAGAGCTAATGTAAGAAATAAAGGAATAAATAAATAATCACCATAACAGAAATAATCTTAGTTGCAGGTAAAACCCAGTGACCTACTATGAATGTAGAGACTGGCACATTGAAAGCCATTGAATGGCATTGAGTATTTCTTTCTTTGGAAACCTGCACACAAACAAACAGTGAGCCTCTACTTAACAAATGACAAACATGATGATTAACAGTGAGCCGCTGCCAGTGTACATGTGTGTGTGCTTGCTGCAAGCATTAGTATCTGAATGTTTGCACATGAACATGCATAAAGCACAGGTGTAGGTTGCATCTAAGTGGGGTACCGGGATTCAGTTCTATTTTCATTATGATGTACAGCGGTAGTAGATAAGTAGCTTTTTTTAGATTAGTAGATAAGTACTTGGTATAGATGAATCCTCTGCGTTGACTTGACCCAAGTGCGTACGTAATAACTGCATGCTATCAGGAGCTAGCAAGACTGAGGAATTTAACGTTGCATCATAGCTTTTCAAACCAAATGAAGAGAAGGACGTCAGTGTATAGGAATACAACTGGAAAGTAACAGTGTATCACATTTGGCGTGTTCATGAAACTGAATGTTTGTTATCCCATAGCAAGACACGGGTATTTAGCTAGTAATCCAAATTGTGTGGAATAGTAACTGCGTACAACAATCAGTACATTAATAGGCGTGGAGTTTAGTATCTATCAGGGTTCTGAATCATATCAACACCGTCAAAGAAACATCATAAAAGAAACACTGTGCATTAATTATTAATTCACCTGCTCACTAAACCAAAGGTGTACGTGCTTTCTCCAACAGGTCCACGTCCTCTAGTATTTGAGCTGGACGTGAAAGCCACCATTAGCAAGCTACTACCTTAGACCTAAATAACTTGACCATCAGACTTCTGAAAAGTGTGAAATTGGAACAAAAAACATTGATTAGTAACTCATCAATACAGAGATCTATAAAGACAGGATCCCTCCTTAAATATTACAACTCTTGCAATAGACTATTTAATATGCGGTCCGCATATATGAAGTAGTGCTTCTCTACATCAAAAAAATTTGAAAGGATTACCTACTAATCTATGAAGTATTGATGAGTTAGCAGCGTATAAGATTTAAAAAAATGATGCTCCATTGATTTATTTCTTATTGATAAGAAGGTAGACCACAGTCTACCTTATATATTCCAAAGCCAGACCGAGGTCTGAGAATTGTCTTGGTACAAAAGATGCCGGTTCAAACACCGCATAAGAGGAACAGAAATATGAGAAAGAACAGGGAGGAAGGGGAACAGGCCTCTAGAATAAAACCTGACTAAATGATGTTTCTCAGGAGCTCCGAGTGGTGCTGAAGAAAGGCCTTGAGAGAGCAATCCTTCTATCTACAGCACCATAGCTGAATCATCTCCGTGATGGCAAGGCGAGAAGCAAAATGTGGCATTGACAGACCGTCAGACACAAGTATTACGCACTTTCCACAGCTGAACCACACAGGCAGCAAAAGCAGGAACCCGTGTGGACTAACAGATCTTAGTGTCCGTACAAAGTCCAGCAAGGAGTTGGATTTTGTTGCCTGCTGCAAGACATCAACTTACTCCACAGAAAGTGAGCTAGAGCGCATCTCAATATGATGTGATCCACATTTTCTTCAGCCGGACAAGTATCACAAATTCACAATACGGGTGCTCAATATTCTTCCATCCTTTCGATGCTCCATTGATATCTAATAATTACTATTTTAATAGAATAGTAATTAGTGCGTGAATGTAAATCAACGGAGATCTGAAGTCAGTCTGCAGGCCTATCAGTGTTCGTAAATGAATTGCATAGGGGGCAAACTTTTTAACAGGGATTAGTTGCAACAGAATCGGGGGTGCATACCTAGACATCTACAGGAGAAGAGAAGAACAGAGGTTAGAGAAAGGGGAAGAGAGAGAGAGGACGAAGCCAGGGAAGGGGATTCACTCACCGGCGAGAAGAGGCCGACATGGCCACCGGCACTGGAGCCTACTCCTGAAACCCTAGCCGTCGGGGGAAGCTCGCGGGTGGGCTTTGGTGGTCGCGAGCGCCGGATCTGGCCGCTTGGGAGGGCACCGCAGTGAGGTGGGACCTCGGGTTGTGCTTCGCGTGACGGCTGGATTCGCCGGCCGCCGCTTGAATCAGCCGCCGCAGGTGGCGCACGAGGAGCCGCGTCAACAGAGAGATGGGCTGAGAGGGATGGGTGGGTCTCCGGAGCTGCGATGTGGGAGGAGGGGAGGGGAGGGCAGGCGACGAGGTGGGAGGAGGGGAGGGGAGGGCCGGCGGCGAGGTGGGAGGAGGAGGGTGACGAGGCGGTTGGTGGCGGCGATTTGGGAGAGACCAGCATCGGGGGCTCTGTTTCTTGCACGCCCCTCTCTCATTTCCTTTGTTTTTTTTCTATATGTCCCACGATAGGGTTTTTTAAGGGCTTCCAACGATAGGGTAAGAGCTGCAAATCTGCAACGGATATCTGCAACCTTCAATTTGTGTATCTACTGTGACTTTTACAACGTATAGCCAAAATGTTGTATAATGTGTGTTGCTTTATAAAGGGTATTCTTGTAGTGTGTCCAAGAATTTATTGAAAGAATGACCGTTGCTTTCAAAGAAAATAATGATATGCATGAATCTATAGATTATGATGATTCCGATGATTTGGTTGAAATATCCCTTGATGAACATGATGCTTTCTATTCTTGTGGCCATGATGCCAATATTTATGAAGATGAATTTGCTGGGGTGATTCTTCTTATGTGCTTGAAAATTTATTTAACCCCGTGATGAATATGAGATTGATAATAGTGTTTGGAATATTATTGAAAGTGGGTTTGGAAGAGTGTCAACTTTAGATCCCACCTATTTGGATTTTGATTAATCTTACGAAATTTTTGATAAAAGTGGGCTTGGAGAGGTCATGACTTTAGTTAATGTTAATCCCACTATTTTGGAAGAGTGTGAACTTTGCATGCATGTGGATCGTGTTGAAAATAGTTTATGTGATAGCTATTTTGTTGAATTTTCTTATGATCCTACATGTAGTTATTACGAGAGAGGAAAATATGTTTGTAGAAATGTTTATGTTACTAAATTACCTCTCTTCATGTTGAGATTGCTTTCATCTCTTTGTTCTTCCTTGCATATGCTAGTTTTTGCTCGCCTTGATAATTTGTTTACTTACAAGATGCCTATGCATAGGAAGTATGTTAGGCTTAGATGTGTTTTTCACATGCTACGTGATGCTCTCTTTATGCTTCAATTCTTGTCTTTCATGTGAGCATCATTGAAATCTCAATGCCTAGCTAGGTACGTTAAACGATAGCGCTAGTTGGGAGGCAACCCAATTTTCTTTATGTTCTTTGTTTTTGTTCCTGTTTAGTGTTTTTTGTTTCTACTTTCTGTTTAGATGTGTTTTTATCTTTTGTTTAGTGTTTGTGCCAAGTAGAACCTATAGGATAAATGTCAGGACCCCGATCCTAAGTCACACCGATGTAGCATGTAACACATCATATCACTTTGCGGCCTCACGCACGGTATTCCCACGGGTGCCACCTTACCTGGCCCGGGACCGTTTGCACCTTTTGGCTCACGTATATGATGGTGCCGCTACCATCCATATGACAAAGAACCCGGGCTGACATGGCTAGTCGTGAACCCGAAGTGGCACTAACTTACAGGGACAGGCATACATGACCCAACAACGAATGTGTCGGTCATCAGCGAGTGAATCCGGGCTGTAGCAACTGGGCTAGCAGGAATCCGGTAAACCGGGCTGTAGCAGGCTAACGGGACTCCGGTAGACACCGCGTGACATTTCCCCGAAGGGACAGACACAGGAATGAAGAAGGACACATGCCGGCCAGCCTAAGTGTTCCGGAGCAGTAGCAAGCTACCAAGGCTCAGTGGAAACACTAGGAGACATTTCCAGGTAAGAGAGGCTACCAACGATAAACAACTAGATAGTCAGATCTCACACATACCAAGCATTTCAATAACATACACACAATATGCTCGATATGTGCAAATACAACATGGCATCACAACAAGACTCTACAACTCAAGTATTTATTCAATAGGCTCCGAGGAGCGAGATATTACAAAGATGAGTCTCATGACCCAACATTCAGAGCATACAAGTCAAAGCACAAGTGGAAGCTTAACATGTCTGAGTACAGACATCTACAAATGAAAAAGGCTGAGAAGCCTGACTAACTACTATATACTGCCGAGGGCTCAAGATCGTAGCTGAGGTAACAAGCTAAACATCGAAGTCCACGTGGAACTACTAGCGAGACTGAAGTCTCTCTGCAAAAAACATAATTTAAGCAATGTGAGTACAAATGTACCCAGGAAGACTTACATCAGAACTAACTACATATGCACCATTATCAACAAAGGGGTGGTGGGGTTTAACTGCAGCAAGCCAGCTTTGAGTCGGTGGCTAACCTGAACTACGACTGCAAGTAACTCTTTTGAGGTGGCACACACGAGTCCACATATTCACCATATCAATACACCACTATGGATCCGTTCCCGTCTCCCTACGAGAACGCCATCCATAGCACTCACGCTTATCTTGCGTATTTTAGAGTATCCACTTTCACTAGTCTATCAACTGTACAGGCAACCCAGAAGTGTTTTACCGCAGACGCGGCTATTAAAATAGATGATGTTAACCCTGCAGGGGTGTACTTCTTCATACACGCTCTCACCACTTACCGCCATTTACACCACATGTACTCGGCAACCTTCAAACGGAAGCCCAGCGAGGGTGTCGGCCACGGCCTGACTAACCACACAAGTCTCTCATCCAGGTTTATCGCCCACTACTAGAAATACCACTACTAATGGCGCACCTAATATGGCCATTAATGGCGCATCACTGGTGCGCCATTGATAGCATGCCATTAGTAATTTTTACTAATGGCGCACCACCTGGTGCGCCATTAGTATATGCGAGGGTGCGCCATTAGTATGCCTCCCAGGGGGCATGTATACCCAGGTGCTTTGGCATACTAATGGCGCACCACCTCTGGATGCGCCATTAGTAACCGCAGCATACTAATGGCGCACCACCTGGTGATGCGCCATTAGTATGCACTGTCATACTAATGGCGCACTGTCGTGTGATGCGCCATTAGTATGAATATTAGGTTTTTTTTATTTTTTTATTTTCTGTTTTTTGCACAGGTTACAAAATGTATAATTTGACAAAATATAGACAGCACACATCAACAATAGATTCATCAAATACAATAGAAGATTAGTCTTTGAATACAATTCATCATATTAGTCTCCGAATAAAATTCATCATATTAGTCTCCGAATTAAAAAGACCGAACAAAGATAGAACATTATATTACAAGTCTCGAGACCGCGAGTAGCGAGTTTGTCTTCGCATTACAAGTCGATATCGATCATCTAAACTACCATCACATAGAAGAGAGCTGCGGTCATCACGATGAGCATCATCACGATGAAACTCGTCTTCATCCGGTTCCTCCAACGCTCCCTCCCCTCTCCCGCTAGATAGCGGGCGTATCTAGATTCGGCCTCGGCCCTAGTGGTGTACCCTTTGTAACTGTTACCGCTGAATCGGTGAACCTGTCTCCGACACTCCTCCCAGTCATCGTAGACTCCGGGAACCTTACCCTTGTACACGACATACGTCGGCATCGCTATGCACTAGCCAAACGAAACGTTAGTACCAATTCACAGACAATACATAAGCAATATATAATTATGCAACAGAACGATCGGAAGAGAAAAGCAAGACATTAATAGCATCGATTACATCTAAGTTGAACGACTCTCGAAACCAAAGAGACATACTACAAGTTCATTAAAGTTTAATTACAGCATGAGCCAATCGATGTTTCAGAACTAGACAACTCGACTCAAGGGACCGGAGCGTGGATGAAGCCGCCGTCTATCGTGGGAGTCATGAAAGAACGGGCGTTGTCATCCTGCATTTGTAGCATTGTGTCGATGTCACTGTTGGACGGTTGATTTCTGAGGTAGAACTGCCCCGAGGTACGAAGGACATCTTGATGGATGATTTCCGCAAACTCCGACTGGATGCGAAAGAATTCTTGTCGGAGGTCCGCGTCCTGGATTGCCGACACGCTCGCGGCCCAATCTTGGAGTTTACTCGGTAGCAGAAGTTGATGATGGTCCCGTACGATCGCCCGCATGTGATGGATGGCGTAGTAGGCACCCTTCTGACCGCCAGGCGGCTGCTTGACACAGCAGAACGTCGTATTGTGGGAGAACACGTGCTTGCCGTACTTACGAATAGGCCTGGTGAAGGTGCCTCCAGATTGGGCGTAGCCGGGGAGAACATCATCAAGAACCTTCTTGACATTTGTGTAGTCTACGTTCGTCTGACGGTCCGGGTCGAAATACGTGGCCATGGAATATTTGGGGCTTAGGAGGATGAGCGTGCAACGTGTGTCACTGCAGAAAACACGGAATGTTAAAAGAAAAACGATCGAAAAGTAAGAATTCATATGTTACGGGCCGGTTGAGGGTTGGACTTACTCGGGAAAGTAAGGCACGAGGAAGTTATCCTTATCTTGGTTTGCCAGAATGACGCCTTCGAGGTAAGAACTCGCGACTTGCCGGTCCCCAGCGCTGCCCAAGATCTTGGCACACATGTAGAAGGGGTCGACTATCACGATGTCCGGGGTCTTGTCGCGAATGATCCGCATCTCCATACTCAGCGAAAATAGCCGAACGAAGGTGTAGTGCAGCGGATGAAGGTTAAACATAGCAAAGATGTCATCAAACCGCAGGACGATCGTACCCCCGATGTCGCCATCCACAAAGCCCTTTCCCTCTGGCACCTTGGCCACGAAAACCGGGTATGCCACATCCTTCTCTCTGAGACGCCGCTTCTCCAAAGAAAGAACACTGTCGTGCAGACTCCGCATAGCACCGGTTGCAGCATTGAGAATATTTGGTGGTAGCATCGCCCTACCCGCCACATGCACCCTCCTCGAGATATCCTGCGGTGAAGGTGGCCCGTCCTGAGCACGGATCGTACTCGGTGCCGGCTGGCTCGCACCCTTCTTAGTCTTTCTTTTGCGTGCCTTCTTCTTCTCCTGTAATGGGACCGAGTTCTGCTCACAGACCGCCTTCTTGAGTGTGTTGGGGCTGATAATATTTCGCACCTCGCCTATCTGAGGCTCGGTGAAGTCGGCAGCTGGAGGCGTCTCCTGAGAGCTGAACGCCAGATGGCGCCTGTTGCAACTTGGCTTCTCCGCGGTACGAGCTAGATCGCACACGTCTTTTGTTGGGTTTGGTTCTTGAGAAGGAGGCCCCATGAAGTCGCCATCGTACCCATGCTCGGCAAAGTACTGATCGACGTTGCCAAATGTATCGTCGTCGTCGTCGTCGTCGTCGTTCTGATCCTGTGCCATATGCATGTTTGGATCCAGTGGCATAGGGATGTCCGGCACCGTTACGACGGTCTTGCCATGGGGCCGACTTGGCGCCAGCACGACTGGCGGTGTTGTCTTTGGGGTGGTGTCCCCCGCCCCCAAACGAATCTGGCTCTTCGGCCAAAGCAGGGGCCAGCTCAGGCAGGCGCTGAGGGTCATCACGTCATCATCGTCGGCCCCGACGGGTCGAATCGGAGGTAACAAGTCGTCGCAGCCTGGCAGCACCCGAACCAGTTGAACCCTAAACAAGTTGGGTGGCATCTGGGTACCGTGGAACAAGGGGTTGCCCGGTTGAACGATTTTGCCCTTGGCGACATCGACCAACTCGTTGTTCACGAAGTGGAGGAGAGTGCACGGAACGTCGGCGGCGCCCTGCGAAAACATGTAGGGCGTCAGGGATGCCCAGTCAAAGGCAAGGAGATGAAGTCCTCGGCCGAGAGAGGCTTAATTAGTTACCGTGATGATGGCGTCGAGCTCAGCTAATGTCGAGGCACCGCCAACGGCGGGCGTGCAGTTGACGGAGCGCCCGCTTGCTGAAGAGGTGCCGGCCGGCGTACACCCGGGTGCATTAAGCTCCCGTGCCGGCGTCGGAGACACCAATGCCGCCTCCGCCGGAGGCACCAATGGCCCCGCCATCGCATTATGCGAGTTGCTGGCCGTGAAGCTAGGAATCGGGGGCGGCCCCTGTTGGCCGCCCGCAATCCACGCACTCAACCCCGAGATCAAGGTAGGCACAAGGGCGGTGATCGTCGCTCCGAGTCGTTGTTCCACTTGCTCTTGGACAATCTCCGGAATCCGCGCCACTTGTGCCTTGAGTTCTTGAACCTCTCGCGCCTGGCTTTCCGAGCTGGTCTTTTTCTCCTTCCGCACACCAGCGGTATAGTATGACCCCCATTTTGTCGACAAGCCTTTGCCGGCCAGACGACCAGCTGACGTCGGCTTACTGAGCTTATCCTTGTTCTTCATTATATTCAACCCCCTATTTAGAGTGGTGTCCCAAGGGTTGCTCTGAGTCGACCCCGCGCTACTGCTTTCAGTCGCCTGCGGAAGGAATGTGAACCATTTAGAAATTCGGCTTCATTAATTAGAATGCAACCATATGGAGCTAATTACGCGGGGGTGTATTCCTTACAAGAACAAGCTCAAGCCGCCTGGTCTTCGAATCCGTGGTAAGCTCCTTTGTTTTCGGGTCCTTCTTGTACCGGGCCCTGACAAAGTTCCTGGTCTGCTTGTCACCGTATTTATCGAAGAGGGGCGGTAGGCCTTGCTCGGCACGGTCCGCCTCCTCCTTGTCCCATATAGGCTCCGCCACTCTGTAACCGCCGGGACCGAGTGTGTGTTCCCCTATGTTCAGCTCCCGCATTTGTTTCCCCCACTCACTTGATTGGGAGCTTGCGGTGCTCGAGAAATTGATCTTGAAGTCGTTGTACTCATCTTCGGTGATCGAAGGATTTTTCTCCTTGATCTTCTCATAACTCTCACCTTTCTCGATCATTCTCTTCACATTGCTTTTCCAAGTAGACAGGGCCTTGCTCATCTTCGTGAGGGCAGCATTGTTCACTTTATTCCCTTTGAGGCTTGTGTTTTCGAATTCAGCGGGGAACTTGTATCGTTCGTGCAGCTTCGTGAAGAGGAGGTGGCGCAAATTCCCCCGGTCAGGATGCCTCAGGTTCTCGGTGTTGATCGAGACGGTGCTCCGGACAATGCACCCGAGCTGAAGCGAGTACCCCTTGACTATTCGTTCGGGCGCCGTTGGATTCCCGTTGGAGTCCACTTCAGTAACTTCCTCCTTGAGGGTGCGGAGCACGATCGGGCGCCGGTCCTTCCGTTGCCTCTTCGGCTGGCTGCTATCTGTGCGTGCGCCGCCATCATCAGTGGTGGCATCCTCGGCGGCACCATCAGTGGTGGCATCAGTGTGGTCATCCTCGGCGGCACCATCCGTGGTCTCAGGATCGGTGGAGAAGGCGGCGGCCTCATACAAGTGAGGTTGTTCCTCCATCTCCTGGGACAGCTCCCAGAATGCCTTGCCGCCCGAACCCCCGGCCTCATCGTTGTGGGCCATGTTTCTCTCTAAATAGAAACAAAGTTTGGTCAAAAAGTTGGTTATTGTCAAGGAACAAGATCATGGTCTCATCATTTAGGGTTTGTCGACACCGAGGCATCCTAAAATCTAAGCTTTTATCATTGACGGTTTTTCGACGCCAAGGCACCCTAAAAGCCTAACTTTTCATCATTTCGGTTTTTATCGACACCGAGGCACCCTAAAAGCCATGCATTAGTCACAAGTACGCCGGGGCACTTGATCCTACTTAATTAACTACTAAGATACCCCGGCCCATGCATTAGTCACAAGTACCCCATATGTCCTATTTTTAGCAAAGTCATGCTAAAATTCACGGAAAATTTCAGCATGACCTTTGCTGAAAATAGGACATATGGAGTACCCGAATTTGCCGGAACGGAAGTTAATCGACATTCCGGCAAACTCAAGGGCCTCTCGGGGTACCTGCAAAATCATCACGACACGATGGTCGGAGACAAAACCCAGCAAACTAGAAAAATCATCACAAATTGTTTTCTGTTAAAGATGATCATCATCTTTACAAGTCTTTCTCAATGTGATCACAAGTAATTCAGAGGCATCACAAGTAATTCAGAGCATCACAAGGCATTAGTAGTTCAGTACATGAACAAGTTTTACAAACCCAGATAAGAACAAGTGAATTCTAGTCCCATTGACACTCCTGGTTTTCTACAAACACCAAGTACTAGGGCACACAAAAGTTCTGAAATTTGTGTGCCTAACTGAATTAACTGAATTTTCAGTAACCGAATAAACTGAATTTTCAAAACTGCAAGAATACAATCGAGAAAAATCCAACAGCACTAGAACTGAGCTGATTGACAGTAGTTTTGTTCACTGTTATGTTGGCCTAACTGGATGTTGGCTATCTTTTATAGTGTCTCTGTTACATGCCAGTTTGGTCATTGCTAACTTTTGATATGTTGTGTTTCTGACATATCAGAATCGGATATCCAAAAGAAGAAACAATATAATTTCTAACAAATCATTAGCCTGTTTGCTTCAAAAATAACAGTTCCTGTTGAGATTCCTGGGATGCAATCCCAACCAGTCCATTTGATTAAAATGACTGGATTACTAGAATGAGAATACCAAAAGAACAAGATATAGTCTACAAAAAAAAGAAAGAATACAGCCAATCCACATCACTGTTTTCCCCTCTGGTTCAACCCTCTCACCATTTAAAGCAAAAATCTATATGGACCATCCATTCCTAGTTTGCATAAGTATCTAGTTTTAATTTACCTTCACAAGAGCACCAATAACACCCAAGCTGGTAAGCCTCAAGTACTCAAAAGGTCTTGTCTTGCTGGTAGTATTCAGGAACGGGTACAGGTACAGTGGGATGTGAGCTGCAAAGGAAAAAGAAGAAGACTTAATTATTAACCACTGCTAGTTAAGATTTACTTATTCTGTAAAGTCACCAAAATGAGGAAAGCTTTTTAACAATAAACAATGGAAATATTTAAGACTTGGCATAGAAACAGCAGCGCTCAGTACCATTCAAGAACGGGATCCTGGTCTCAGGGTGTGAAGCAACACACTGCAATTAAAAAAAAGTAAAATGAAATTGAGGGGCAGATGGCAAGCAAGCATGATATGAAAGCAATAGTATTCTCAATCCACCACAAGGCCCACCAGGAGTGAGGGTTTCCTTTTCTTTCTCATGTAAAAGCATACCTGAAGAAGTGCAAGTGCATTGCATACACGGTTTGATGCAACTGGCGACAAAGTAGGAGGTGAAAGTGAAGGGTAAATTGACACAATCTCCTGCATAAATTTTCAAAACAGCATGACAGACTGAATAAGGAAAATGTGCAGAACCATCAATAATTTCATATTGAAATAATCAATACACATGGACAACCACCCTTAGTTAAATAACAAGAACTGCACAAGTACATATGTACTCTTGCCATTGCGACTGAATTTAGAACAGTGCAATAACTGTAACCTACCTGGAGCAGTGCAGCAACAGTGTCAAAGGAGTGCCACAGCAGTGGAGCAAGGTCTTGAAAAATCTCTCGTTTCTGAAAGAGGAAACTGAGAAACAGATTAGACAATGAATTTTCACCTCCTGCATCCCAGTTTTGCAGCCACACTTTAAATGTTAAAGTAAAATAGCTCTATGTATCAACTGTCTAGTTTGGAATATTGTCTTTGGAAAGTTGATGTTTCACTAAGAAAAGAAGGGTCTGTCTAGGACACATTTATGTCACGTCTAACCTTGTGTCCACTATGTTTGTGGTGTATTTTTTTTGCCCCAGCTTTTTTTTTGTTCCTTGTTGCTGCGTTATTTGTGGGAGCTTAGATGTGACATCCTTAGAAAACATTTAGATGTGAATTAGACAAACTCAGAAAAGAATGACGATGCTTGCATTAGTGGCTCATACCATGGGTTCACACTTTTGGTAGATAAAGAAGTGACAGAAAAAAAAATACTATACTAAGTAAACTTCATCACTTATCTAGATAATCTGCAGAAGTAGAACAGATTGTTTATAACCTATAAATGTCTTCCTATATAGTTTAAACTGTTTAGATTTCCTAACACCACCTCCTGATAAGTTTGCAAAGTCATCAATAGGACAGGATTTCACAAAGTTCACACCCCCGCCCCCCTGTCCTTGAACAGGGTATCTCCACCAGATACTATAATTAAATGTGCACAGCCGAATACCCCTCCAGCCTGCTCCAGCACAAAAATATTCATTGGAAGTTCACTTTTACCAAGAAACAAATACATCAGGAAGCAGGGGATATTAACAAAAATGCGCTTCTTGTGGTATTCACTCCTGAGAGATTGTATATGATAACTGCAGTATTTACCATTTTATTCAGGGGTACTATAACAGAAATGGGCACGTCTCTTGTTGTATTCAATCCTAACAGAGCAACATATAAGATAACGGCAGTACTTTCCACTTTAATCAGAGCAAGCAGAACTAAAATGGATACAGTTATCTGATGCACACACCGAACTGCCATCCGAGTGTGTCCAACAGAGATCGGCAACCATTCCCGCTACGGATGCTAATAACAGGTAAACCATAGCACATGTTTAAAGAATGTATCATAATAAAAGCTACAAAAATCACATACCAAACCCTACTTGCTTTCGCTACATATCTACAAGTCTACAGCAAGCTAAAGGACTGCCCAAAATCACCCAATTTTCTTCATACTCCAGATATGAGCAGGCAGAGTTGCACTAAATTACCAAACACCACAAGCAAGTCATAGAATCGCCCTAAGGAGATCGGAGAGCAACATTTCCATACCAAGCACGGATCAAAGATAACAGACAAAGACGGGCGTGCACTGATCTATACCCTATAACCTTAGATCACCACGTGCGCGGGTGGGGTTAGGGTTACCTCCTCGTAGAGAGGCAGGGGTCGAGGCGGCGTCGGGGCGGCGGGGCAGCGTCCGGGCGGCGGGGTCGGGGCGGCGTCCGGG
>NC_041386.1:701282258-701299577 GCF_002162155.2 Triticum dicoccoides | reverse complement strand
TCACCACGATCTCTTCCTGTAGCCTTCTGAGTTGCCTCACGCCAATCGACTTCCGAGAGATGACGTCGAAGAAGTTGCATAGGCCAAATAGCGTTTCACGGACGTGCGCGTCCATGATCCCACGGATTGCAACTGGAAGTATCTGCGTCATCAGCACGTGACAGTCGTGAGACTTCATCCCGCTGAACTTCTGCTTCGCTGGGTCTAGGTATCTGCTTATCTTCCCCGCGTAACCGTAAGGAAGTTTTACTCCTAGGAGGCAGGTGAAAAACTGCTCGATCTCCTCCTGACTTAGAGTGAAGCACGCGGGAGGGTAGTCATTTCCGGTCTTCTTGGCCTTTTTGCCTTTGCGACGACTTTCTGTGTCCTGCTTCGCCTCATCATCATCATCATCATCATCATCATCATCATCATCATCATCATATATAGCGTGAAGCTCCTACCTGATGCCCATTGATTTCAAGTCTGCCCTTGCTTTCGGCCCATCTTTGGTCCTCTCTGGCATGTTGAGCAGGGTACCAAGCAGACTCTCGCACACGTTCTTCGTGATATGCATGACATCAAGGCTGTGAGGCACACGGTGGATCTTCCAGTACGGCAAGTCCCAGAAAACAGACCTCGTTTTCCATACCTTCAGCAGCGGCTCTGGCGCCTTTCGCTTCTTTCCCGGCTCTGGCGCCTTTTGCTCCGCCGGCATCATCATCTTCATGATCATGCCCGTCGCCTGCTCCGGCATCTTCCTCATCATCATGTCCTGCATCTTCTACATGATGACTGTGTACAGCATCACAGTCGTGATCATCTCCTGGGGATTCTTCGTCTTCTCGCCCGCCCGAGCCGCGGTGGTTGTCTTACTGCCCTTCCTCATTTCTTGCCCGGCCCGCATGGACGACTTCGTAGTCATCTTCATCACCTTGCCACCGACAGCCATCCATGAAACCACGCAACAGCAGGTGGTCCCGCACCTCCCCGGAATCCGGGTCCGCAATAAGGGTCTTCAGCTTGCATCTTCGACACGGACATCTTATCTCCGTCTCGTTCTTTTGAAGCATCTCGACCTTCGCGGACCTCAAAAACCTATTCACGATGCCTTCGGTCATCGTGCGGACCATGGTCGCGTGCGGGGTAGAGCAAAACAATATTTTAGAACCAAACAAAAATTTGGCATGACTTTCCCTAAAAATAGGACCAAAAAGAATGCTTAATGCCAAAATTCTCGCCGAAACGGAAATGAATCAACATTCCGGCAAAATATTGGCAACTATCGCATATCAAATACCGGTACACCTCCAAACACAAACACATATGCAACACCACAAACATATGCAACACCACGAACATACATAGATCTAGCTAGGCCGTAAAAAGTGCATGTGCACATAGTTGTAAGGAGAACAACCTAAATATAGCTTCCCCCCTTACTTACCTATTAAAACAAGGTAATTTAACCACTTAATTTGAATGAATCTATGGTGGAAATGAGGTGAAAAAGAGGAGGCACCCGAGACAAGGAGGAGGTGGAGAGAATGAAGTGGGGAGAAAGTGAGTGTGTGGGTAGGAGAGGCTATCCCAAATATCTTGTTGCTGCCCACTTACTAATGGCGCACCTCTTGCATGGTGCGCCATTACTAGTTACAACTACTAATGGCGCACTTGAGCAGGATGCGCCATTAGTATGTTTGGATAGGCGCACTAGTTCAAAAAAAATTCTATACTAATGGCGCACCCACTGCCTGGTGCGCCATTAGTAGTTACAACTACTAATGGCGCACTTGGGCAGGATGCGCCATTAGTATGTTTGGATAGGCGCACTAGTTCAAAAAAAAAAATCTATACTAATGGCGCACCTGCTGCCTGGTGCGCCATTAGTAGTTACAACTACTAATGGCGCACTTTGCCCGGATGCGCCATTAGTATGTTTGGACAGGCGCACTAGTTAAAAAAAAATTGATACTAATGGCGCACCAGTAGCATGGTGCGCCATTAGTAGTTTAAACTCTAATGGCGCATCAGATTGTGGTGCGCCATTAGTATATACTAATGGCGCACCATCTTTCTGGTGCGCCATTAGTGTCAATCCCATCTATAGCCCCTTTCCTAGTAGTGGCCTATTCGGGTTCCATCCGCAAGGAGATCCGGTTGGGGTGTCGCTCACGGCCCCAAACGATGTGAGCAGGGTTCCCAAGCCCACCATCCGGTGCCACTTGGTACACCGTGCCACTGTGCCTAGTCTGTCCCAAACCCACCTGTACCGGGTGCCACTTAGTAGACTACTAACACTACCTACAAACACCATAAACTAGTTGCAACTCCTAGACAGAGATCATGTTCATTAATAAGTCGAGAGGGGTCGAGTTACCGGAACCCAATGTGTGGTAGTAATTGTTCATGGATCACAAACACAGAACTCGGTTCCTGAGGACAGTTTCAATGAGACAACCTACCATGTACTCCTACATGGCCTCTCATTGCTACCTTTACCAAATCGTGTTCACACACTTAGCTCACACACAGTAGGACATGTTTACACACCTCTGACTCATTCTCGATGAATCAGACCTGGCTCAACTCTAAGCAGTAGCAGGCATGACAAACAAGCATGAATGAGTAGGCACCTCAGGGCTCAAACAACTCCTACTCATGCTAGTGGGTTTCATCTATTTACTGTGGCAATGACAGGTCATGCAAAGGATAAAGGGGTTCAGCTACCGCAACAAGTAACGGATGAATCGGTGTTGTCCTAATGCAGTAAAAGAGAGCAGGAATGAGAGAGTGGGATTGTATCGGAATGAACAAGGGGGTTTTGCTTGCCTAGCACTTCTGAAGATAGTATACTTTCTTCATCAGTGTCATCGAACTCATCGTCGGTATCACGTCTATCGAGAGGGGACAAATACCGGCACCACAGAAGGAAACACAATCAATGCAATGCACAATATGATGCACGATCACGACATGTCAATATGCTGTGATTTGAGCTAATGCAACTAGCAACAGGTTAAATGAAGTTGGTTTGAATCCAAGATTCAAATGCAAACTCCATATGTGAAGGTTTAAATGCCATTTATATGATTTGTGCTAAAAAAGCAGATATAAGTTGCTCTAACATGCATGAAAATGGTACAGATGGATAGATTGGATTTTTCTGATCATCTTTCATATATAAATTATTTTATTTGGAGTTACGGTTGATTTTATATGATTTTTAGAAGTTTAGGCAAATTTCTGAAATTTACTGAATTAAATTAAATCCAGAAATGACTTACTGCGTCAGCATTGCATTACTGTGACGTCAGCTGGAGTCGTACTGGGCATCGGCGGAAGCAGGAGGTGGTCGCGGGTGGCTGTGCGCGCCACACGCACCTGCTTCTCCTCCTGGCAGACGAGAAAGACGACAGAGGGGTTGCGGTGGTGGACTGGGCCAGATGGCTGGGCCGCCAGCTGGGCTGCACGGGTGAGACCAGGTACTAACTCTCTCTCTCTCTTTTTTTTCTTTTCTATTTTCTGTAATTGTGTTTGGCTTTAATAAAAATGCTAGGGCATTTCCAAAAATCATGAAACTGCTCAATGTCACTATTTGGAATATTTCCAACAGTAAATATTTCAGTTTGTGATTATTTGAGCATTTAAAATATTATTTAGCAATTAAATGCCCAAATGCAAATACCATATGATTTAATTCAAAAATCCAGAACGGCCTAGAAAATGTGCACCATTTTTGGGAGAGGTTCTAGACCAATACAAAAATAATGAACTTTTCTGAAGAGCATTTTGGGTTCATTGAGAATATTTTTATTCGAACCTAGTTGATTTGATCTCTGCTAGGGTTTGAGAAATCCCCATTTCAACTTAAATAAAATTTAAACATGATGCACACATGAAGGGCTAGCCTAGTGCATACCAGAACTAGGGATGTGACAACTCACCCCCACTAAACAAGAATCTCGTCCCGAGATTCAAGACGTGAGGTAAGATGACAAAGGGGACACAAGTATCACAAACTTCATGATCCAACTGTCTTCTCGAGGTTGTTGATTTGTTGACTCAAATTGATCTTGACATCTTTGCTTTCGAGATCTTCATCCAACACGTGGACAAAAGAGCGAAACATGTCTACATGGATGGATTATCTTAATGATCACAAGATCAACTCACGGAATGGAACATGGAAACATCTCTGGAGCTGAGAGGCAAAAATGTATTAGGAGGGATGGAAGAAACAATTTGACAAGGGTTTCAAGCAGCGAGGAAAAGAATTGCCATGATTCCATAACGGGGCACCTTAGGGCAGGTGACTCATAGAATCATTCCCTTAAGTGGCAAAAAGAAACACTTTTGATTCAGAGATCATTGAAACTCTTTATACCAGCCTAAGGCAATTCTCAGCGATCGTTTGGAGGGGTTTGGTAGAATGGCATACCCGGATTAGAATGGATGATGTGGATTATCTTGTTGAAGACAACGTAATGGATGAATTTGCTTACCACCGGAAATTGAAGGGACCCATGGTAGAATGACACATTGGCGGTGCAAGCTGGGAACAAAATGCAAATGCTGGGAATGATTCTGGTAACTGGGGAGGAACCCAACAATAGAGAGTGAATCCACTGTTTGAAAGGGTCATAGCATTGCCGAGGAAACTGAGAGCACTATTCAATTAATGACGACGATAAAACCTAGCACTTACGTGTGCTCTCAAGAACTTGAGCATTTCCATATTCATCAAGGTTTTACCAATATCCGTGTCAAGGATCCTGGCAACACAACTTACCACCATGATGAATGGTGATGGATGATGCATATGCAAAGGAAGATAACACCTTCTCAAATTTCACCTTAGCGAGGCCAAGGGATCAAAATCCAGATGATCGATCGAGAGACATTTAGCACTCCGCTTCTAATGTTCTCCTTGATGTGCTAGCACAACCCATTTATAGATATGGTTTGATAACTAGAACATCAAGTAAAAGGTCGGACTTCAGGAGCACAAGAATCCATAAGGAGTAAATTATTGGAGTAAATCCTACGAAATCCTTATGGGGAGGTGGCCAACTTCCTCAATCAAGATACTACAACAACAGGTCTTCCGGCTGGGTGTGTCGGCCATGACATCCACTTTACCGGGTTACAGAGAGACCATTATTATAGTTCTTGGGAAACATTCCAACCATCATATCTGCCTGAGATTCGGATCTGGTTGGTGTCAGAATAATCCAGACTCGTCGAGTCTAGGAAGAAACATGAAAGTTTGCAACACAAATCGACGAGATGATGTTGCGAGATTCTCGGGAAAGAAACTACGATAGCAAGCTCCAAAACATGAGCTGGTTCTGCTACACACATGTGAACACGCTGTCCCAGACAAACATGATCACATGGTAGTCTTACAATAAAACACTACCGAGTACTCGTAGGGTACCATCATCAGAGATATCGAAGTCTTGTGCATTACCATGGATTAGCACTTAACTCCTTTTCCTTCCACAAGTCAATCAGTGGCTTAGTGTGCTACGGAGTTCATATGGAATGAAGATGATCAGTCTAACAGACCACAGAATAGTTTGCACGTGCATGACTGACTTGAGATGATTCCAAAGGAGGTAAAACAAGCCTTCTCAAATTCATGGCGGCAACTTGCATCAAGTGCACATGAATTAGAGGGACTCACTTCTTTCGTCCAAACATATGCTTCACAAACGAGTCATGAAGATAATGATTATAAAAGTTTCCAATACTAGCTGGATGTTTAACATGAATCATGGGGAAGGTAAAAATGTTGTCGATGGGCTCAACAACATGTCATCCAGATTTCCATGAAGCTGGAATTCCATAATTATTTGAACACGGTGATAGCATTTGTCAGACCAAAAGATATAATGGAGTGTGCTCGAGGAAAAACCACGAGTAGGACAACATTACGAATATCATTGGTTCTGATTTGATCTGAGAATAGCCCACACTCAAATCAAAGATTGGATAAGGTAATAGGTCCATTAACTAATCATAGGGACCAATTGGTGAAGATATCATCTTTCTTCAACACACACACACACACACACACACACAGATATCCCTTTGGAATGAGCTAAGTCAGACAAGCTTTCATCTTCCAACTCTCCAAGTTGTTGTTTAGATTAACCAACTAGCTTAGAGTATCCAACACGGATTCTTGGAGAAAGGGTGGTTACAAGAAACCAACTTGATCACAAACTCAACATAGCGGTCAGGTGACAACCTGGTAACACTTCCAAGAAGATATTCGGAAAATCACGAACCACCGATATGTTACTAAGCTCGAGAACGATCTTGCTTTTCAGGGCAAGACGATATGATCAAATGAGCGAGGATTTGACAAAATCCTAACTCATCAATCGAAGAGTGCACCAGGAAATAAGGACTAGGTTGCACCATTAATCTTAGAATGGTAATTCAAGAATGAACATGCTAAGAATGAAATTGTTGTCCATTAACTGCCGAGCAACGAGGTTGTTAGGAGTATTGATTTCACACATCACAGTTCACTTGTCGGTATTCCGGTTACAACAACACGGGGACCAAGGGATGAATAATGATGGCGAGAAGTATTAGCACATTAAGAATTCATAAGAGAAGGTGCAATTCTCATGACAGTCCTGACATAAAGTGGGTAATACTTCAGGGTAGAACAGACCAAAAGCTTGATTGCATTTGATCTGCGGAATACAGCTGCTTTGACCCAATCCTAGAAATGGATGAGGTACTGGAGTTTGTTTCTCCTAGTCATTCTAAACTAGAATGGCTTGACGGACCAAAGAATGATAGGCACCGATGAACGAATGCACGCATACTCTTGACTATCAATTGATAGGCGAAGGTTAGAAGACAACTAAAGAGAGACAACTCAAAGGAACATATGCATTTCTGAGTTGTGGATGCATGGACAAATTCAGCATATTTCTTCCGGATAACCCATGCAGAGAGCTAGGATTGGCAGAGTCACAATCTAGAATGGGGAACTCATCGAGAGCACTCTTGTTGTGATCTTTTGGTTCAACCAGGAACTTTTGCCAAGGATGGTTCATGGCATTTGGAAGAATGATATACCACGAACCTCGAGGACTAACGCAAAGGTTACTAATAACCTAAAGTAACTAGCAAACACTATAAACATGAAGTAAGAAGGGTGAATCTCAGGCTCAAAACCTAAGGAATAGAATACCTACTACTAAGTGGCATCACGGGATGCTTTCGAGAATAAAGGCCAGAATCATCACACTAGGACACAAATCATGGCTAGATTACTAGATGATCCCCTAAGACACCTAGGGTAATAATAATAACTCCAACATATATTTTGAGGTAATAGAATACCTCAACTCAGCAATTAGTGTGATTAACTTGGCCCAAAGGAACATCAAAACCAGAGGGAAAGGATTTGCAAGTGCATCGATTGTTTAGAAACCTGGGATGACTCGGACAGCATAACGGCTGTAAATGCTCAAAAAGATTTGAGACATGCTACAATATTGTGGCATAACCACTCAACATCACAAAATCAAGGTTCTGAGGCCAGCTATGAACAAACGAAAGTAGTAGGGACTGAACCGAGGCTTGAATCCAACAATATTATGAGTCTACGGATTAGTAACACGTGATCCTAATAGAAAGAAGAGAAAGCCTAGTTCCTTAACCCCGCAGGAAATATAAGATGACTCAGATCAGAAGGGCATAAGTTATAAGGAGTAAAAAGAGCCTTACGTTCCATCCCACAATCAATTCCCTTATATAATTAAAGAATTTCTAGACTCAACTTCGACCAGTTTGGCTTGGTAATCCTACAGGCAGTCAGGCTCTGATACCAAAGCTGTCAGGACCCCGATCCTAAGTCACACCGATCTAGGATGTAACACATCATATCACTTTGCGGCCTCACGCATGGTATTCCCACGGGTGCCACCTTACCTGGCCTGGGACCATTTGCGCCTTTTGCCTCACGTATATGATAGTACCGCTAGCATCCATATGACAAAGAACTTGAGCTGACATGGCTAGTCGTGAACCCATAGTGGCACTAACTTACAGGGACAGGCATACATGACCCAACAACGAACGTGTCGGTCATCAGCGAGTGAATCCGGGCTGTAGCAACTGGGCTAGCAGGACTCCGGTAAACCGGGCTGTAGCAGGCTAACAGGACTCCGGTAGACACCGCGTGACATTTCCCTGAAGGGACATACACAGGAACGAAGAAGGACACATGCCGGCCAGCCTAAGTGTTTCGGAGCAGTAGCAAGCTACCAAGGCTCAGTGGAAACACTAGGAGACATTTCCCGGTAAGAGAGGCTACCAAGGATAAACAACTAGATAGTCAGATCCCACACATACCAAGCATTTCAATAACATACACACAATATGCTCAATATGTGCAAATACAACATGGCATCACAACAAGACTCTACAACTCAAGTATTTATTCAATAGGCTCCGAGGAGCGAGATATTACAAACATGAGTCTCATGACCCAACATTCAGAGCATACAAGTCAAAGCACAAGTGGAAGCTTAACATGTCTGAGTACAGACATCTACAAATGAAAAAGGCTGAGAAGCCTAACTAACTACTAGATCCTGCCGAGGTCTCAAGATCATAGCTGAGGTAACAAGCTAAACGTCGAAGTCCACATGGAACTACTAGCGAGACTGAAGTCTCTCTGCAAAAAACATAATTTAAGCAACGTGAGTACAAATGTACCCAGCAATACTTACATCAGAACTAACTACATATGCACCATTATCAATAAAGGGGTGGTGGGGTTTAACTGAAGCAAGCCAGCTTTGACTCGGTGGCTAACCTGAACTACGACTGCAAGTAACTCTTTTGAGGTGGTGCACACGAGTCCACATATTCACCATATCAATACACCACTATGGATCCGTTCCTGTCTCCCTACGAGAACGCCATCCATAGCACTAACGCTTATCTTGCGTATTTTAGAGTATCCACTTTCACTTGTCTATGAACTGTACAGGTAACCCAGAAGTCCTTTACCGCGGACAGGGCTATTCGAATATATGATGTTAACCCTGTAGGGGTGTACTTCTTCACACACGCTCTCACCACTTGCCGCCGTTTACACGACATGTACTCGACAACCTTCAAGCGGAAGCCCAGCGAGGGTGTCGGCCACGACCTGACAAACCACACAAGTCTCTCATCCAGGTTTATCGCCTATTCGGGTTCCATCCGCAAGGAGATCCGGCCGGGGTGTCGCTCACGGCCCCAAACGATGTGAGCAGGGTTCCCAAGCCCACCATCCGGGTGCCACTTTGTACACCATGCCGCTGTGCCTAGTCTGTCCCAAGCCCACCTGTACTGGGTGCCACTTGGTAGACTACTAACACTACCTACAAATACCAGAAACTAGTTGCAACTCCTAGATAGAGATCATGTTGATTAATAAGTCGAGAGGGGTCGAGTTACCGGAACCCAATGTGTGGTAGTAACTGTTCATGGATCACAAACACAGAACTCAGTTCCTGAGGACGGTTTCAATGAGACAACCTACCATGTACTCCTACATGGCCTCTCATCGCTACCTTTACCAAATCATGTTCACACACTTAGCTCACACACAGTAGGACATGTTTACACACCTCCGACTCATCCCGATGAATCAGACCTGACTCAACTCTAAGCAGTAGCAGGCATGACAAACAAGCATGAATGAGTAGGCACCTCAGGGCTCAAATAACTCCTACTCATGCTAGTGGGTTTCATCTATTTACTGTGGCAATGATAGGTCATGCAAAGGATAAAGGGGTTCAGCTACCGCAGCAAGTAACAGATGAATCGGTGTTGTCCTAATGCAGTAAAAGAGAGCAGGAGCGAGAGAGTGGGATTGTATCGGAATGAACAAGGGGGTTTTGCTTGCCTGGCACTTCTGAAGATAGTATACTTTCTTCATCGGTGTCATTGAACTCATCGTCGGTATCACGTCTATCGAGAGGGGACAAATACCGGTATCACAGAAGGAAACACAATCAATGCAATGCGCAATATGATGCATGATCATGACATGTCAATATGCTGTGATTTGAGCTAATGCAACTAGCAACAGGTTAAATGAAGTTGGTTTGAATCCAAGATTCAAATGCAAACTCAATTTGTGAAGGTTTAAATGCCATTTATATGATTTGTGCTAAACAGCAGATATAAGTTATTCTAACATGCATGAAAATGGTACAGATGGATAGATTGGATTTTTCTGATCATTTTTCATATATAAATTATTTTATTTGGAGTTACAGTTGATTTTATATGATTTTTAGAAGTTTAGGCAAATTTCTGAAATTTCCTGAATTAAATTAAATCCAGAAGCAGGATGTCAGCATTACGTCACTGTGATGTCAGCTAGGGTCGTCCCGGGCGTCGGCAGAAGCAGGAGGTGGCCGCGGGTGGCTGTGCGCGCCGCACGCAGCTGCTTCTCCTCCTGGCAGACGAGGAAGACGACAGAGGGGTTGCGGTGGTGGACTGGGCCAGATGGCTGGGCCGCCAGCTGGGCTGCACGGGTGAGGCCAGGTACTAACTCTCTCTCTCTCTCTTTATTTTTCTTTTCTATTTTCTGTAATTGTGTTTGCTTTAATAAAAATGCCAGGGCATTTCCAAAAATCGTGAAACTGCTCAATGTCACTGTTTGGAATATTTCCAACAGTAAACATTTCAGTTTGTGATTATTTGAGCATTTAAAATATTATTTAGCAATTAAATTCCCAAATGCAAATACCATATGATTTAATTAAAAAATCCAGAATGTCCTAGAAAATGTGCACCATATTTGGGAGAGGTTCCAGACCAATCCAAAAATAATGAACTTTTCTGAAGAGCATTTTGGGTTCATTGAGAATATTTTTATTTGAACCTAGTTGATTTGATCTGTGCTAGGGTTTGAGCAATCCCCATTTCAACTTAAATAAAAGTTTAAACATGATGCACACATGAAGGGCTAGCCTAGTGCATACCAGAACTAGGGATGTGACAATAAACTATGATGATGGTTGATTTGATTCTGCTGAAAAACAGAAACTATGCGCTCACGAGAAAAAATTCAATAAATCACAGAAAAGAGCTTTTGCATTGATTCGTTTTTCTGCTGATCAAAAAACAAATTTTCCAGTACTTCCTATTTTGTTAGGATTTTTAGAATTCCATAAGTTTGCGTTAGTTACAGATTGCTTCAGACTGTTCAGTTTTTGACAGATTCTGTTTTTCGTGTGTTGTTTGCTTATTTCAATGCATCTATGGCTAACAAATTAGTTCATAAACCATAAGGAAGTTGGAATACAGTAGTTTTAACACCCAAATAAATAAAGAATGAGTTCATTACAGTACCTTAAGTGGTGGTTTTGTTTTCTTTCACTAACGGAGCTTATAAGATTTCCTGTTGAGTTTTGTGTTGTGAAGTTTTCAAGTTTTGGGTAAAGCTTTTATGGACTATGGAATAAAGAGTGGAAAGAGCCTAAGCTTAGGGATGCCCAAGGCACCCCAAGATATTCAATAATAGACAAAATCCTAAGCTTGGGGATGCCCCGGGAAGGCATCCCCTCTTTCGTCTTCGTTCATTGGTAACTTTACTTGGAGCTATATTTTTATTCGCCACATGATATGTGTTTTGCTTGGAGCGTCGTGTATTATATTGGTCTTTGCTTGTTAGTTTACCACAATCATCCTTGCTGTAACACACCTTTTGGGAAGAATCTTATTTGATTAGAATTTGCTAGAATACTCTATGTGCTTCACTTATATCTTTTGAGCTTGATAGTTTTTGCTCTAGTGCTTCACTTATATCTTTTAGAGGATGGTGGTGGATTAATTTTGAAGAAATTGCTAGTTTCTCATGCTTCACTTATATTATTTTGAGAATCTTTTAGAACAGCATGGTATTTTCTATGGTTACAAATTTGGTCCTAGAATGATGATCATCCAAGTTGGGTATAATAAAAACTATCATAGGAAGTGAATTGGATGCTATGATCAACTTGATACTTGATAATTGTTTTGAGATATGGAGGTAGTAATATTAAAGTCATGCTAGTTGGGTGATTATGGTTTTAAAGAATGCTTGTGTTGAAGTTTGTGATTCCCGTAGCATGCACGTATGGTGAACCGCTTTGTGATGAAGTTGGAGCACAATGTTATTTATTTATTGTCTTCCTTATGAGTGGCAGTCAGGGACGAGTGATGGTCTTTTCCTACCAATCTATCCCCCTAGGAGCATGCATGTAGTGCTTTGGTTTTTGATGACTTCTAAATTTTTACAACAAGTATATGAGTTCTTTTGATTAATGTTGAGCCCATGGATTATACGCACCCTTTCACCCCCTCCATTATTGCTAGCCTCTCTTGTACCGTGCAAATTTTCGCCGGTACCATACACCCACCATATACCTTCCTCAAAACAGCCACCATACCTACCTATTATGACATTTCCATAGCCATTCCGAGATATATTGCCATGCAACTTTCCACTGTTCAGTTTATTATGACACGCTTCAGCATTGTCATATGGCTCTTTGCATGATCATGTAGTTGACATCGTATTTGTGGCAAATCCACCATCATAATCTTCATACATGTCGCTCTTGATTCATTGCATATCCCGGTATACCGCCGGAGGCATTCACATAGAGTCATATCTTGTTCTAGATTTGAGTTGTAAATCCATAAAAGTGTGATGATCTTCATTATTAGAGCATTGTCCCAGTGAGGAAAGGATGATGAAGACTATGATTCCCCCACAAGTCGGGATGAGACTTCGGACTTTACAAAAAGAAAAAAAAGAGAAAGGCCAAAAAGAATAAAAAATAAAAAAAAGAAGGCCAAAAAGAAAAAAAAGAATGGGAGAAAAAGAGAGAAGGGACAATGCTACTATCTCTTTTTCTACACTTGTGCTTCAAAATAGCACCATGATCTTCATGATAGAGAGTCTCATATGTTGTCACTTTCATATACTAGTGGGAATTCTTCATTATAGAACTTGGCTTGTATATTCCAATGATGGGCTTCCTCAAAATGCCCTATGTCTTCGTGAGCAAGCAAGTTGGATGCACACCCACTAGTTTTCTTTTGTTGAGCTTTCATATATTTATAGCTCTAGTGCATCCGTTGCATGGCAATCCCTACTCACTCACATTGATATCTATTAATGGGCATCTCCATAGCCCGTTGATACGCCTAGTTGATGTGACACTATGTTCTCCTTTTTTGTCTTCTCCACAACCACCATTCTATTTCACATATAGTGCTATGTCCATGGCTCATGCTCATGTATTGCGTGAAAGTTGAAAGAGTTTGAGATTATTAAAGTATGAAACAATTGCTTGGCTCATCATCGGGGTTGTGCATGATTAAATACTTTGTGTGATGAAGATGAAGCATAGCCAGACTATATGATTTTGTAGGGATAACTTTCTTTTGGCCATGCTATTTTGAGAAGACATGATTACTTGCTTAGTATGCTTGAAGTATTACTGTTTCTTATGTCAATATGAACTTTTATTTTGTATTATTTGTGTTACGCCCAATATGCGATACTATCCTAAAGAGACTCGAAGGTCCCACCAAGGATAGAACCGCATATTGAAATGCTTTTGCAAGGTGGATATCATTACATCAACATTACATAATAGATGGGGATACATACAAAAGGCATACAATGCCACACGAATACAACATCATCTTACACAAGAGCACCATCCGACTACGGATGAAACACAAACAGAAACTCGAACGACATCCACCCTGCTAGCCCAGGCTGCCGAGCTGGAACCTATCCCCTGATCGAAGAAGAAGCAGAAGAAGAACTCCAAAACAAGCAAACATCTCTCTCGCGTCATGATCATCGCATAACCTGCACCTGCAATTGTTTTTGTAGTAATCTATGGGCAACGAGGACTCAGCAATCCCATTACCATGTATATCAAGACTAGCAAAGCTTAAAGGGTAAGGAAGGGTAAAGTGGTGAGGTTGCAGCAGCGACTAAGCATACATGGTGGCTAACATACGCAAATAAGAGTGAGAAGAGAGCAAGAGGAACGGTCGTGAAGCTAGCAATGATCAAGAAGTGATCCTGAACTCCTAATTACATCAAACATAACCCAAAACCGTGTTCACTTCCCGGAGTCCGCCAAAAAGAGACCATCACGGCTACACACACGGTTGATGCGTTTTAATTCGAATCTGGAGTTAAGTTATCTACAACCGGACATTAATAAATTCCCATCTGCCGCATAACCATGGGCACGGCTTTTGAAAGTTTAAACCCTGCAGGGGTGTCCCAACTTAGCCCATGATAAGCTCTCGCGATCAACGAAGGATATTCCTTCTCCCATGAAGACCCGGTCAGACTCGGAGTCCCGGTTACAAGACATTTCGATAATGGTAAAACAAGACCAGCAAAGCCGCCCGGATGTGCCGACAAATCCCGATAGGAGCTGCACATATCTCGTTCTTAGGGCACACCGGATGAGCAAGACGACGGGTTGGCATAGACCCTGGTTGCCTAGGGGGCGCCGGACATCGCTCGGTTTGGACCAGCACTCGGAGGAGAACTGGCCCAGGGGGGGTAAAATAAAGATGACCCTCGGGCTCCAGAAACCCAAGGGAAAAAGGGCTAGGTGAGGCAAATGGTAAAACCAAGGTTGGGCCTTGCTGGAGGAGTTTTATTCAAAGCGAACTGTCAAGGGCAAGGTTGTCAGAATCGCGATTCTTTTGTACAATTCAACGGCGTTACGATCCAAACTAACCCCTATGATTCTATGATTTTAGTTCTTAGAATCTACGTTTCTATGATCCTGCTAGTAAAGATTCTACAATTTGCGATCCTATCATCGAAGCTCCGATCCGATTCAAGATCACGATTCTAACAACCTTGGTCAAGGGGGTCCCATAAATCACCCAACCGTGTAAGGAACGCAAAATCCGGGAACATAACACCGGTATGACGGAAACTAGGGTGGCAAGAGTGGAACAAAACACCAGGCATAAGGCCGAGTCTTCCACCCTTTAGCAAGTATATAGATGCATTAATTAAATAAGAGATATTGTGATATCCCAACATAATCCTGTCCACCATGGAGCAATTTTCAACTTCACCTGCAACTAACAATGCTATAAGAGGGGCCGAGCAAAGCGGTAACATAGCCGAACAATGGTTTTCTAGGAAGGGTGAAAAGGTTAGAGGCTGACATGGCAATTTGGGAGGCTTGAAGAGCAATTGATAGGTAGCGCAGCAAAGCGATAGAATGAAGCAACTAGCATAGCAATGATAGTAGTGAGATCCAGGGTAGCGGTCATCTTGCCTGAAATCCCTCTAGGAAGAAGATGAAGCCATGAAGACGAACCAAGCATAGACGAACGAATCCTCACGATCGCAACGAAACGGGAACTATCGAGAAGAAGCACACAACATGGTAAACACACCACAAATATACAGGACCTGATGCACAACCAAGCATGATGCATGACAAAGGCTACATGAAGCTACTCATGGCAAGAGATGATGCATACAAGAGCAACACATCAAGGCAAGTTTAAATGAGGCTGGAAACAACATAGAACTAATCTGGTAAGTCCTCATATGCAAATTTCGAAATTGGTCCAGATCTGAATAAACCTTATGTTCAAGTTGTTAAACAGCCAGTTAAAATGCACCATGATGATCTACATGAAATTCTAGTCAAGTTACATATAAAGTTCGTTTAATTCGGAGCTACGGCCTAGAAGATATGAGCAAAACAAGTTAAACATGGCATTGATGTAAAATGCATCCAAACATCAAGCAAACACCTCAAAACATGGATGCAACATGATAATATGAAACTACATGCAATTCTAAGCAAGTTTCATATAGAGCACATTCAAAACGGAGCAACGGTTCAACACACACACATGAAACAAGTTTAAAGGACAAACTGTCCAAAACAGCAAATAGGCATATTGCAAACACCAAAACAACATGCTACAGCACCCCAACATGAGAAAAAAAGGCATGGACATGATGTACAGGTAATGCATAACAAAACATGAAGACAGAGCTATCTCCAGAAATCAATAGAACATGCTCAAAAGACATGCCAAGATTGCAAATAATAACAGTTTCAGACTTTGCAGAAATAATATCAGGTTGCAATGTTTAGAGCTATCAAACTACATGTTAAAGGAAGTTATCATGGAAACTTAAGGCATACCATGATACTACTAAATGCATAGAACAAACGCCCCTTACTGACCATGAGCCAAAAAGGAACAGAAGATATGATGGCACCCATGTAAACATAGCAAGTTTCGTTAACAGATTCAGCAAACAAGGCATGGCAGGAACAACGATAAGTAGGCATGTTGGTGAGCTTGTACCACTCACCACAGAGCAATAAATGGCATGACAAGGCAACCAACAGTACGAAGACATGTTTATGAAGCTAAGAATGGCAAGAGCAAGTTCATAGGGTGCATGGATCACTAGCAAAACACATGGCAAAACTGAACTTAATGTTAACAGGCTGACAGCAACATTATTTAGCAATTTGAGAGCAAGATTACGACAAGCTACAGCAGGCTATAAATGCAACCAGGAGCATGGATGGATATAGAATGACATGTTTAACAAAACATCCTTATTGGACATCTCCAGATTATGCATAGAAAGACTTGTAGCAGCAGGTCATAATATAGCACATTCAGCCTAGCAAAACAGCAACAGCAAGTACCCTACTTAACAAGCTTGATGCACTCACTACAATACTCACAAAAATACATGGATTGCACCTCTATAAAGATGGCATGATGTAGTACAAAACACATGTAGAGATCATGCTCATAAGATGCACACATCAAATGCAACAAAAATGACAAATCATCAAGTTATAACAGTTTCAGCAGATTAACATTATATAGCACTCTTGCAACGATGATTCGAGCATCAAGATGATCTCAAACAAGCATGGCACAATGGAAGAAAATACAGATCATCTCATGATGAACATCCGTATATATTACACGCACAAAACGGAGCAGTATGCAGCACATTATGATGCATTGAACAGGGCATGAAAATGTCAAAAAAAATAAGGGACTTAGGGAAATTCGGGGTCAACCTCTAAAACGGATCTGGATCTGAAGTTCGCCGGAGTTCGACGCCGGAGTTGGGGAGGAAGGCGGCCGGGGAGGAACTCGGAGGTGAGGGCGGCGGCCTCGGGCGCGGGGACGTCGGCCGGGAGGGCGCGGCGTGGTGGTAGCGGGGAAGGAGCAGGACGCCGGGCGCCTGTGCTCGCGGGGCTCACGGCG
>NC_041386.1:701271004-701281830 GCF_002162155.2 Triticum dicoccoides | reverse complement strand
GGCGGATCGGGCCTCGGGGGCCCGCTGCGGGCCGCGGTGGGCCGGCGGCGCGGGGCGGCGACGTGGGACACATGGCGCGCCCCGATTGGCGCGGGCGGCGGCGGCTGGACGCGTCCGTCCGGGGTTGGACATGTCCGGCGCGGCGCGGAGGGGAAAATCTAGGGTTTATGTGTTTGGACTGCGAAATTTCGGGGGAGAGGGCAATATATAGGTAGAGGGAGCTAGGAGAGTCCAAATGAGGTGTGGTTTTTGCCCACATGATCGTGATCGAACGACCGAGAGCATGGAAGTGACTTAGATGGGTTTTGGGCCACTTTGGAGGGGTGTTGGGCTGCAACACAAAGAGGGCTTTTACGGTTACCTGGTTAACCGTAGGAGTATCAAACGACCTCCAAATGGCACGAAACTTGACAGGCGGTCTACCGGTGCTATACCAAGGCCGCTTGGAAAACCTCGGGCCATTTAGAGAAAGTTCAACACCCGCACATGAAAAGAGGCAAAGGAGGGCGTCGGGTGACATAGGAGTGTCGGATTGCAGAACGGACAACGGGGAAAAAGCTCGGATGCATGAGACGAACACGTATGCAATGCAATGCACATAATGACATGATAAAATGCAACACGCAAGCAAAAGATATGGCAAAGACAGTGAATAACTGGCAGACACCTGGCGCATCGAATACGGACGTTACAATTTGGATCTGAACATTCATGCCACAATGAAAGAAAATTACATTATGAATTATGCTAGGTAGCATTCAACATCAAAAATTCTCTTTTTATGCTAGGTAGCTACTCGAGGACGAGCAGGAATTAAGCTTGGGGATGCTTGATACGTCTCCAACGTATCTATAATTTTTGATTGTTCCATGCTATTATATTACCTGTTTGGGATGTTTATGGGCTTTATTCTACACATTTATATCATTTTGGGACTAACCTACTAACCGGAGGCCCAACCCGTATTGCTGTTTTTTTCCTATTTCAGTATTTCGAAGAAAAGGAATATCAAACGGAGTCCAAACGGAATGAAACCTCTGGGAGCGTGATTTTTGGAACGAACGTGATCCAGAGCACTTGGAGTGCACTTTCACGTTTGTTCCAAAAAGATCGCCCCCGAAGGTTTCATTCTGTTTGGACTCTGTTTGATATTCCTTTTCTTCGAAACACTGAAATAGGCAAAAAAACAGCAATTTGATTTGGGCCTCCGGTTAGTGGGTTAGTCCCAAAAATGACATAAAAGTGTAAAGTAAAGCCCATAAACATCCAAAACGGGTAATATAATAACATGGAACAATCAAAAATTATCGATACATTGGAGACGTATCAGACCATAAGGGGCGATGAATGCGGTTGTAGCCTGGTCCGATTCCTTCATCTTAATCTGATGGTATCCGGAATAGGCGTCGAGGAAACACAAGGAATCGTGTCCTGCAGTTGCGTTAATGATTTGGTTGATGCGAGGCAGTGGGAAGGGATCTTTAGGGCAAGCCTTGTTGAGGTCCTTGAAGTGACACACAGGCGCCATGATTTGTCCTTTCGGGTACCATAACCAGGTTGGCTAACAAATCCGGATGTTTGATTTCCCTAATAAACCCAACCTCTAATAACTTGGCTAGCTCTTCTGACGTAGCCCGACGCTTGGGTTCAGAGAATCGCCGTAGTGTCTGCTTCACGGGTTTGAATCCTTTGATTATGTTGAGACTATGTTAGGCCAGTCTTCGTTGGATGCTAGGCATGTCTGAAGGGTGCCAAGCAAAAATATCCCAATTCTCACGTAGGAATGCACGTAGGGCGGTGTCTACTGCCGGATCCAGCTGTGCGTTGTTTTGTTAGGGTCCGTCGGATTCACTTGGAATTTCACTATTTCCTCGGCTGGATTGAAAGAGGTAGACTTGGATCTCTTATCAAGGATCACATCATCCCTATCCATCGTGGATCGTAAGGTGGTTAATTCCTCCGCTGCTAGGGCTTCAGATAGTACCTCCAAGGCCAATGATGCAGTTTTGTTTTCGGCACGAAGGGCTTTGTCTGGGTTGCTCGAGATTGTGATAATTCCATTAGGGTTGGGCATTTTGAGTTTCATATACCCATAATGGGGTATAGCTTGGAAGCGTGAGAAATCATCCCGGCCAAGGATAGCGTGATACTCACTGTTGAAGGGGACCACATGAAAAAGCAATTCTTCAGATCTATAGTTCTCAGGCGTGCCGTACACCACATCCAGTTTAATTTTGCCCGAGCAGTGTGCTTCTCGACTGGTGATAATACCTCGAAAGGTGGTGTTGCTTTGCTCGATGCGTGATCTATCCATCTGCATTTTGTCGAGTGTGTCCTCATAGACGAGGTGAACTCCACTGTCACCATCCATGAGCACTTTAGTAAGCTAAAAACCATCAACGATGGGGTCTAGCAGTAAGGCGGCAGGTTCTCGGACTGACCGAGCCTTTGGTTCGTCTTTGGCCGTAAATGTTATTGTCGTGTTGTTCCATGGGCTCAGTGTGGTAAGTTGATGGACCTCGGCGAAGTCGCGGAGCGCCCGTTTGCGTCGATTGTTCGAAGAAAAGGTCTCGAAGACTGTTAGGATGTCAAAGTTGTCCTTCTCTGGTGAATATCACTCTGGAGTTGTGGTAAGTATGGTCTCTCCGCTTTTTGCCACTTTTCGGAGTACCCAACATGCTCGAAGGCTATGGGTTGGGATTGCGTGCGGAGTGGCGTGAATCAGGCAAGGCTTGTCCAGTAGATCGTCCGGAACAGACATGTGCCCCATGAATGGTTTGTTCTTCCTGCCCGTAGATTGGTGGTCGGGTGACCCGCCAGGATGTGTTCGTTTGGCCCGGGCCGCACACTGTGTCAAGGCAGCAGGCTCCAGTCGAGTTTTCTAGGCCTCCCATGTGCTTTCCATTGCACAGTACTTTTGTACTACGTGTGATAATTCCGTGAAACTCTGTATGTGGCGACGATCGAGGGCGTTTAATATTCCTTCATCATTGTAGTTATGGCGGAAAACCGAACCTACGTCGCCGTCTAAGCAGTCTTGGATCCTATTTTTAACAAGCAGGAATCTGGCCCAAAAGTGGTGGACCATTTCCTTAGGCTATTGCCGCACATACATCAGGTCGTATATGTCTGGAGGGACCGAGTTGCTTGGAGAATATAGATTGTGGTGGGTGGGTGGACTAAATTTTGGATCCAGTCCCACATCTGTGCTCGGAGCCAGAATGGCTTCTAAATGACCGGTTCAGGGCTAGTTAAGCACGAAGGCTCCAGCAACCTTGCACTTGAACCAGAGTCCGGAGGGCGTAAGGTCCCATCCGAAGGGGAAGTATCCGGCTCAGGGGATTCAGGGACCCCGAACATACTTGGTTTTCAATATAGGGAGGGAAGTGTCTGTGGCCGGTGATGACCCACAAGTGTATGGGATCAATCGTAGTCCTTTCGATAAGTAAGAGCGTCGAACCCAACGAGGAGCAGAAGGAAATGATAAGCGGTTTTCAGTAAGGTTTTCTCTGCAAGCACTGAAATTGTAGGTGATAGATAGTTTTGTGATAAGATAAATAGTAATGAGTAAAAAGTAAATAAAATAAGTAAGGTGCAGCAAGGTCACCCAATCCTTTTTGTAGCAAAGGATAAGCCTGGACAATTTCTAATAATGAGAAAGGAGCTCCCGAGGACACATGGGAATTATCGTCAAGCTAGTTTTCATCACGTTCATATGATTCGCGTTCGACACTTTGATAATTTGATATGTGGGTGGACCGGTACTTGGGTACTGCCCTTACTTGGACAAGCATCCCACTTATGATAACCCCTATTGCAAGCATCCGCAACTACAAAAGAAGTATTAAGGTAAACCTAACCACAACATTAAACATATGGATCCATATCAGCCCCTAACGAAGCAACGCATAAACTAGGGTTTAAGCTTCTGTCACTCTAGCAACCCATCATCTACTTATTACTTCCCCATGCCTTCCTCTAGGCCCAAATAATGGTCAAGTGTCATGTAGTCGACTTTCACATAACACCACTAGAGGAAAAGACAACATACATCTCATCAAAATATCGAACGAATACCAAATTCACATGACTACTAATAGCAAGACTTCACCCATGTCCTCAGGAACAAACGTAACTACTCACAAACCATATTCATGTTCATAATCAGAGGAGTAATAATATGCATAAAGGATCTAAGCATATGATCTTCCACCAAGTAAACCAATTAGCATCAACTACAAGGAGTAATCAACACTACTAGCAACCCACAGGTACCAATTTGTGGTTTTGATACAAGATTGGATACAAGAGATGAACTAGGGTTTTGAGAGGAGATGGTGCTGGTGAAGATGTTGATGGAGATTGACCCTCTCCCGATGAGAGGATCGTTGGTGATGACGTTGGTGATGATGTCCCCCTCCCAGAGGGAAGTGTCCCCGGCAGAACAGCTCCGCCAGAGCCGTAGATTGATTCCGTCAAGGTTCCGCCTCGTGGCGGCAGAGTTTCGTCCCGTAAGCTTGCCCATGATTTTTTCCAGGGTAAAAGCGATGATATAGCAGAAGATGGACACCGGAGGCCCACCAGGGGGCCTAGGAGATAGGGGGCACGCCCAAAGGGGGGGGCTATCTCCTGGACGGGGTGTGGGCCCCCTGGTGTATTTCTTTCACTCAGAAATTCTTATTAATTCCAAAAAGTTGTTTCGTAGAGTTTCAGGACTTTTGGGGTTGTGCAGAATAGGTTTCCAACATTTGCTCCTTTTTCAGCCAGAATTCCAGCTGTCGGCATTCCCCCTCTTCATGGTAAACCTTGTAAAATAAGAGAGAATAGCCATAAGTATTGAGATATGGCGTGTAATAATAGCTCATAATGCAATAAATATTGACATAAAAGCATGATGCAAAATGGACGTATCAGTCGGTTCCTCGATGACCGCCGTGAAGTGGGTGATCGAAGGGTGATTAATTTCCCTCTGGTCGGGCTTGAACCCGAACCGATCATAATCTGTTGATATTCCCAGGGCGGTGATGCGGTCTAGCAGTTCATTTAAAGATGAAACATCTGTCAGATCTAATTTTTTGGAGTACTTAGGGCTAATGTGAGGACGGTGTCCGGCGGTAATGGGGGGAGTTGCAGGCTCAACGGTCACGCGAGCCCTCATGGTGAAACCGCCGAACCGGAGGGTCTGCCCCGAAGCTAGGTACCCTCTGCAAGTGATATTGGTGTGATGACTAGGCAAGCCATAGATTGCTTTTTTTGCAGACGGCACGACAGAGCTCTCAATGAAAGCACCAATGTCGTTGTCAAAACCGGCAGATCTTGGGTAGGGGGCCCAAGCTGTGCGTCTAAGGATCAATGGTAATACGAAACCAGGGGACACAGTGTTTACCCAGGTTCGAGCCCTCTTAAGGGAGGTAAAACCCTACTCCTGCTTGATTATATTCGACAAGTATGACAATTACAAGAGTTAATCTACCCAGAGATCGTAATGGCTAGCCCTAGAGGTCTAGCCTATGTGGATTCTAATGATGGTAAAGAAGGTAGCCTCTATGGACTAACCCCTCCAGTTTATATGCACACCGGAGGGGTCTATGGTTTGTACAAGGTCGATTTATCAGGGAAGGAAGCTTCTGAACTCTATTATTGTCGTCCACGTATTGAGAAGCCTCATCCGGACATGGTGGATAATCTCTAGCTTGATCTTGCACGGCCCATCCAACTCGGCCCATACTCCTAGGAAGGATACCTGAGGACCCCCGAATCCAGGACTCCCTCACTAACCCTAACAGCTATCCATCCATCCATCTATCTATCCAAAGCATTACTAAAAAAACCTAGTTTTATCCATCAACCTATCCAAGCATTACAAAAAAATGCATCCACCCATTTATTTATAAGCTTTCTACTAGTAGTTTCATATATCGGAACACCTAGGGTTGCATGTATCTACATTCTTCTGTACTCAGAAAAACCAATTTAGTGCTCTTACGATGAAATTGGCTCATATATATGAACACATAGCGTTCATACACTAGTAGAAAAGCACCTAATAGTCCCGGTTCGTAAGGGCTTTAGTCCCGGTTCATGAACCGGGAATAATGGGTCGTTACTAATACTTCCACCCATTAGTCCCGGTTCAAACACGAACCGGGACCAATGTGCCTACACGTGGCCCTGTGCGTCGAGCCCAGTCAGGGGGCCTTTGGTCCCGGTTGGTGGCACCAACCGGGACCAAAAGGCATCCACGCGTCAGCATTCAAGTGGCTGGGGTTTTTGTTTTTTTTTTTGAAAGGAGGGGGGGTTGGGGTTTTGGGGGGTTAATTTAGGTGTTTCATATATTGTGTTAGCTAGCTAATTAATAGAGAGAAGTGTCCTCTCTTATGTCCGTGCTTGGTCGACGCTACGTACTATATATACATAAGTGATCGAGAGAACCATTGAGTACAGAAGTTCATCATGCATACCGAGAGAAGTGATCGATCGACCTCTCCTTCTCCGAGAGATTGGTCGAACAACAAGTTTTCATATCATGTATCCGACGCTACTGGCTACATACATGTACAATATGTATAAGATCTCTTAATTACAATCCCCTAGCAATTGAAATCAATTTCCACATGGTATTCTCTGGCTTTATTGATGACGTGGTCAAGAAAGAATCCCGCCAATTCCTCTTGAATTGCTTTCATGCGATTTGGTTCTAGGAGTTCATTCCGCATCTGCCACGTCTAATTTGAAGAAGGGGGTTAATTAATACATATATATTAATGAAACTCAACAAAAATGATGGTGTAATAAAATGAAATTGTAAATATTATTGCTTACGCACTTCATATTGTCTTTTAGAGTAGCCCCGCTTGTTTTTCAAAGTCGCGTTGTGGATGAACTCGCACACGTAGTATCCATAGAAATTATTCCCTTGTTCCTGCCACAAGCACTTTACGAGAAATAGAGGTCAATCAAACTGATAATGAAGCATTATAAATGGCATTGATGAAAGTATAGCTATAGAATCAACGGGAGATGCGCGCAACTAGCTAGCCAGTAGTACTTACTTTCGGGTATGTATATCGCAGCTCCTTCGGCAGTCCAGGAGCTTCTGCGGTGAACTGTTTCCAAACCCTGCAAGACAAAGAAAATAATTATTATTACTTGAGATATCAGGAAATGAACAAAAAGTTGCCGATATGGTGCGATAATGACCGATTGAACTTACTTGTTGAGCAATTCAGTCATGTCCGCATAGGTTTTGGGATCTTTCCATCTCGAGTCTAAGACGGTTACTAGTCCCCGCTCAAGCTTAATATCCAGAAAAACATAGTGGTACCTGCGCACGCATGCATAACTCATCAATTACATTACTATAACCTGCTCGAGTAATAAGGGAAACTGAATATGCACACACAGTAACACTCACTTGCCGTTGTAAGGAAAGAGTATGGTATCTTCGTTTTGATTTTTGATCAACGATCGTAGCAAGTTGTCCTCGGCCTCTTTGACGTCCTTTTTAACCAGAAATTCACCTATGATATTTGTGTTAATGAACCCAATATCATAAATTTCTTGTTTTTTGCACTCCACGATCTTCAATCTGCATAATATATTGAGGATAACTAATTATAAATACATGAAATGAAAGAGCCAAGCTATATATAGAGACTTAATGACAGAAATATTACTTACAGACAGTAGCAAAAGACCATTAGTTTATCGAGGGCCTTTTGATTGAAGAACGCAAAGAACTCAACAGATCAGTTGCAATGAGGTCGTGCCCCTCTTTAATATTCAGATACAAAGCATTCATCCCCCCAGACTCTCTGCAGGTTTCCATGTACCAATTATGGAGTCTTCGCATCATTGTTGTCAGAGATTTTTCATCTATGACGAGAGGCCTCCCGTACTCGTATCTGTGTTCGTCCACCTCCAAGAAATCAGGAAGTTGATCGTCAGGAAGGTAATCTGCAAGATTGCCATAACCGGCCACCGTCCCCGGAGCATTAGACACATTGAGCGGGGGGCACGATTTCTGTGCTTGTTCGCCGATCTGGGCAATTTTTCCCCCTTTGCTCGTTCTTTTAACCTTTTATCACTGACAGTAGTTCCCGACCGCTGGGCTTGGAGATATGTCTGTTCAGTAATGCGTTGATAGTTGGTTCTCGGCGGAGACTTTGGTGGTTTCCTTAGGGTATTGATAGTGCGCTTTGCTTTCACCGGATCTACCTTCTCTTCCGGAGGTGGATCTATCGTCTCGGTAGTGCTCCATAGTTTCTGCAAATATTTACAACATGTCAATTATTATTCAAACACGGTACAGATGGATATATATTAGTGGCAAACGTAGAACTAGCTAGCTAATCACAATAAGGAATCATGTTAGTGGCCTCGACGCTGTTTCTCTAGGGTTTGGGATCGCCTCGACACAATGCTTCAAGGGTTTGGGGTGGCCTCGATGACAACACTCTTTTAACTTGGTAAATTTGGGTGGCCTCAAGAGTTTTGGTCGAGCGAGAGGGCCGAGGGGGGTGCTACGTTGTGTAGGTTATCACGGTCGAGAGGGGGTATATATATCGACCGCCCCTCATGTCGAAGTTATCTCGAGGGGGCGGCAAGGGCGAAGGTGAGCAGCCTGACGGCGACAGACCCAATAAAACATAAGAAAATAAAGAAGAAATAAAAAGAGGAGAAGAAGAAAGGAATAGAGGAGAAGATCGAAGAAAAAAAAGAAGAAAAAAAAGAGGAGAAGAAGAAAGGAATAGAGGAGAAGAAGAAAAAATATAATTCTATTTTTTCTTCTTCTCCTCTATTCCTTTCTTCTTCTCCTCTTCCTTTTCTTCTTTTTTCTTCTTCTTATTTATTTCTCCTCTATTCCTTTCTTTATTCTTCTCCTCTTCTTTTTCTTCTTCTCCCTCAAGAAAGGAAAATAATTAAGGAAAAGGAAGAAAAGAGGAAGAAGGAAGAAGGAAGAAGAAGAAGAAAAGGAATAGAGGACAAGAAGAAAAAATATAAAACAAATTCTATTTTTTCTTCTTCTCCTCTATTCCTTTCTTCTTCTCCTCTTCTTTTTCTTCTTTTTTCTTCTTCTTATTTATTTCTCCTCTTCTTTTCCTCTCCTCTTCTTCTCCTTTCTTCCTCTTCTTATTTTCCTTTTTCCTCTCATTCTTTTTCTTCTTCTTCTTCCTTCTTCCTTCTTCCTCTTTTCTTCCTTTTCCTTATTTTACTTTTTCCTCTACACTAACCTAATTAAAATGCACTAACCTAAAATCGATATCTACTAACAACCTAAATAAAAAATTAATACATATATGAAAAAACATATATAAACAAAAAAATGCTATGAACATTATATTCATACATACATAGCCACATCCATTCATCATATAGCTACCACATACATATATACATTAATTATATATATGAAAAAAATGCAATGAACAAAAAATACACATGTATGTATGAAAAAAAAGCACTGAACACAGAGCCTCGACGGCGGCGGCTAACAACGGGGGCGGCCGGCGAGGGCGACGGCGGCAGCTAACAACGGGGGCGGCCGGCGAGGGCGACGGTGGCGGCGGCGAGGGCGTCGGCGACGACCACGGTGGGCCGGGGCACGGGCGTGGCCGGCGACGACGGCGACGGTGGGGGGCGGGTCGTGGGGCAGGGGCGTGACCAGGCACGCTTAGTGGCGACGGTGACGGCGACGACGGGCGCGGGCGACGACGACGGCGTCGGCGGGGGCGGCCGGCGGGCGGCGTCGGGGCAGCGCCTGGCGGCGATGGGGCAGGGGCGACGACGGGGGCGCGCGGACGGCGTCGGGGCGGCGCGCGGACGGCGTCTGGGCGGCGGGCAGCGTCGGGGCAGCGGACGGCGTTGATCCGGTCAGCCTGGCAGCGTCGATGAGCTCGGCATCGTCGGGCGGTCCGGGGGCAACTGGCGATGTGTTAGTCAAATTTTCCTAAGTGCTGTATATATAGCAAGAGCATTGGTCCCGGTTCGTGAGTCCAACTGGGACTAATGCCCCCTTTAGTCCCAGTTGGTACCACCAACCAGGACCAAAGGCCTCTTTTCAGCAGCCCAAAGGGCGGGAAGCGGTGACCTTTGGTCCCGGTTGGTGGCACCAACTGGGACTAAAGGGTGGGCATTGGTATCGGTTGGTGCCACGAACCGGTACAAATGCCCCCCTTTAGTCCCAACACGAACCGGTAACAATGCCCCCCTTTAGTCCCGGTTGGTGCCACCAACCGGGACCAAAGGACCCTGTGCTACCCGCGTCGGGGCCAAAGTTTAGTCCCACCTCGCTAGTTGAGAGGGGCGCGCAGTGGTTTATAAGCCCCACTGCCGCACCCCTCTCGAGCTCCTCTCCACCATAGGCTTGTGGGCCTATTTGATACTGCTTTGCCTGATGGGCCTTCTGGGCCTACTGCGGGCCTAAATCCTGGCCCATGGTAGGGTTTCTAGTCGTATTCACGTCATGGGGGCCCAGTAGGAGGCATTTTTTTGTTTTCTTTCTTGCTTTATTTATTTTATTTTGTTTCTACTTACAACAAAATACTTATTGTTGCTATTTTTAATTATTTTCCAGATTTTTGTTTTGTTTTCTGCATTATTTATTTTCTTTTTTTTGCTTTATTTTTTAATTATTTTTTCTTTTAGTTTTAGAAAAATTATAAACTTTCTGTTAGTGCCATTAGTTTTCAAATTTGAAAACACTTTTTTTGTTTTTTGTTTTCTTTCTTGCTTTATTTTGTTTTTTATTTTCTTTCTTGCTTTATTTATTTTATTTTGTTTGTACTTACAACAAAATACGTATTGTTGCTATTTTTAATTGTTTT